>NC_060273.1:135364632-135444500 GCF_021613505.1 Equus quagga
CAGGAGGGACATGGGGTGGAAGGAGCAGGCGTGGGGACATCTGGGGGCGCAGGAGGGAGGTGGGGGTGGCAGGAGCAGGCGTGGGGACACCTGGGGGTGCAGGAGGGACATGGGGGTAGAAGGAGCTGCCCTGACTTGAGGCCCACCCTCACAAGCCACAGTGATTCACTATGGTTTCCCTGAGCTGGGCCAAGGGTCAGCAAACCTTTCCTCCGAAGGGCCAGAGGCCTGAGTCCTGCAGTTCTTGTCCTCGCCCCATGGCTGTCCCAGAAAAGCAGCCAGCAGGATCAGTAAAAGATTGCGTGCCTTAGTTCCAATAAAAGCTTATTCATGCACATTGATATTTGAGTTTCATATAATTTTCGCATGCCAGAAAATATTCTTTTTTTCCAACCGTTTATAAATGTAAACACCATTCTTAGCTGGAAGGACGTCTGAAAACAGGTGCAAACAAGAGTTTGCTGAGTCTTGAGCTCGAATGGCAAAGCTTCTAAAAACTAGAAACATGCAGAAACCAATTGTGTGCAGTACCAGCTCACTGCCTGGAGGTGGGCACTGTGTGCACGGCGGGTAAGTGCTGAACAGTGCTCAGACTCTGCTAGAAAACTCCATGGCAGTGCGTTGGTGGTAATTTAAGCAGGAACAGCCTTTTACGGGAACTTGACCATGTCCAGCAACCTTTAGCTGTGCTGACCTTCCTATCAGCAATTGCATTTAAAAAAACCCATCCCACAGGTATAGGTGTTGGGTGTGCAGAGCGGGGCATCATTTGTAAGTGTAAAAAATTGGTGATTTTATTGTTCGTTAAGATAGTTAATGTCTGTGGAAAGGATGTGTTGGTTACGTGCAGTATCTCTGTGGCTTCTCACCCATTTCTGCCTAGGTCTACACACGACCTGGAAGAGGTGGCTGGATGAGGCGTGGGGCCTCCCCCTGCTCACATATCCGCCTGCTCCGGGGCTGCCGGTCCTGGACACACAGGGACGGTCTTCACTCTGGGGCTGAGACTGGAGCGCCGGGGCTGACCTCGGGCTGCCGGGTGGGGCGGGAATGGATTAGAGAACATTCTGCGGATGCCGAGCCTGGGAACCGGCTGCTGCGAGCACAGCCTCCCCAGGCCTCTGGCTGACCCACTTCTCCACGCACCCGGCCGGCCCTCACCCGCCACGCTCTGCTTCCCGCTCCACCACCTTCAGGGGCTTGGGCGAGGGCAGCAAGACCCGGCCCAGAGGAACATCCAGCCTGGTGGGGCCCTGGCCGGGTCGCGGGTGGCATGACAGTGTGGCTGCACAGCCCTGGGGCACAGTAGCCACGGACCGCTCCCTGAGCAGCGGGCGGACTCCCTGGGTGAGGCGGGGCGCAGTGCAGGAGCCAGACTTGGGACCTCTCTGGGCCCCTCTGTCAGCTGAGTGCCTTCAGCCCCCCAAGAAGCAGTTGCCCTTGCAATCACACTTACTGCTGCCGTCTGCCCCCCAGGACGGACAGAGGCGCAGCTGGGCACTGGTGGTGACTGCGCCAGGGGAACATCAACATGGCCCCCACAAACCCAGGTCCTCTCCAAGGCTGGAGCCCCAGCGACAGACACTTTCTGACCACAGGAATCTGCCTCCCGTTCTCCCAAGTTCAAAGGCGGATGGCTGCTCTGGGCAAGTCCGTCCGGCTCCCAAGTCTTGGCTGCTGGCCTGGGAGGTGAGCAGCTCCCCTCTGCCCCATCCATGCTCTGCTCTGATTGAAAGGCCTGGACCCAAGGGAGGACTACAGAAGCAGTCCAAGCCAGGGACCCTCTGAGAACTCCTGCTCCCATGGGCCCAGCAGCAGACTCCAGGAAGGTGCTGAGCTGGTTGGAGTGAATCCAGCTGAGTTAGATGCCAGGACAGCCAGATCGCTCCAGACCAGCCTCCTGGCTGATCTGCACTCCTGCTCTCTGGGCCCTCTTGTCCCAGCATCAGAGCTTCTGGTCAGATCCTGCAACAACTGTGCTAACCTAGGGCTCAGAGTACAGGCCTCCACAGGCCTGCCCAGCACAATCCCCCCATGGAATGCAGCACTTTTATCAAGTGTCCCCACATGACGGGTACACAGATCTACCAGACTGGAGTTGAGTGGTGCCACCTCTTCCACCCACTCCAAATTCCCTCCAAACAGAAGCCCTTACTGCCCCCAGGCCAGTCCCAGAACTCCCTGCCCCCTCTACCAGACCTGTCCTGGAACTCCCAGCCCCCACCATGCCTGTCCTGGAACTTGCTGCCCACACCAGGGCTGTCCTAGAACCCTCTGCCCTCACCATGCCTGTCCTAGAACTCCCAGCCCACACCAGGGCTGTCCTAGAAACCCCTGCCATCACCATGACCGTCCTAGAACTCCCTGCCCCCACCAGGGCTGTCCTAGAACTCCCTGCCCCTACCAGGGCTGTCCTGGAACTCCATGCCCCCACTAGGCCTGTCCTGGAACTTCCTGCCCTCACCATGCCTGTCCTGGAACTCCCTGCTCCATGGATGGTGCCCAGCCATGTGGCCACATTGTTTCTGCACTGTGTCAGCTGCAGAAGGACACAGTCCCGTTCAGTCACTGGTTTCCACGGGGGCAGGCCTCAAACAACAGCTCTGCTCTGTTGTGACTGTAGAGTGTGGTAGAGGTTGCCCTGGGTCCCCAGTGACTGACTGGGTGGACAGCTGGGTGGCCTCCCTACCTTGTGCTAGATGCTGATGATTCACCATGAATTCGAAGGCTGTCTGAGTCTGCCCGACCCCTAGATTTTGAGATTCAGAGCTTGCTTTTCAATCTCCAGAATCTATAATAGAGGATTTGCTGCTCTGTCAGGTTCTGTGGTGCGGCTGCGTGGGGCCTGGGTGAGGTCTGTGTGAGGTCCCATGGGCGGCTCCCTGCTGGGAGCAGGCTGGGCGTGTAGAGGCGCCAGGGGTCCTGCTGAGGGATGTTGCTGAGTCAGCAGGGAGGTGCTGCGGGTTCTCCAGGGGCTTCAGACGCAGCTCGCTGCGTGCACCTGACCTTCTGCAGACTTTGGAGGTGATGTGGCCACCGTCGAGACAGGAACCCCAGAAGGGCTGGTGCCCCTCTGTGCCCAGCTCTGGGCCACCTCCCCATTCCATCAACAAGGCGAGCTGTGCTGTGTGGGGCTGTGCTGTGCACAAAGTGGGGGTCTGCCGAGCAGCTGGAGCTTGGGCCAGGGCTGAGTTAATTTTTGTGCATGGTGTGAGTAGGGGTTCATCTTTTGCAGGTGGATAGCCAGTTGTCCCCCCACCATTTGTTGAAAAGATTACTCTGTCCCAATTGAATTGACTATAAATGTATGGGTTTATTTCTGGATTCTTAGTTGTTTTCTATTGATCTCTATGTGTGTCCTTATGCCAACACCACACTGTTTTTACGTAACTTTGAAATCAAGAATATGAGTTTTCCAACTCTGTCCTTTTTCAAGATTAGTTTGGGAACTCTAGATCCCTTGAATTTTCATATGAATTTTAGGATTAGTTTGTTTATTTCTGCCAAAAAAAAAAAAAAAAACCAGGCAGCTGGGATTTTGATAAGAATTTCATTGACTCTGTAGATCAATTTGAGGAGTATTACCATCTTAATATTAAATATTCTGATCCAGGAACATTGAATGTCTTTCTGCTTATTTAGATATCTCTAATTTCTTTCCATGATGTTTTATAGTTTCCAATATACAAAGCTTCCACTGTATTTAATTTACTCCTAAGTATATCATTCTTTTGTTGCCATTGTGCATAGAATTGTTTTATTAACTTCATTTTTGAATTGTTCATTGCTAGTGTCCAGAAACTGATTAATTTCTATATATTGATGTTGTATCCTGCAACTCTTATTAGTTCTAACAATTTTTTTAGTGGATTTATGAGGGGTTTCAGTACACAAGATCATGTCATCTGCAGATAGGGATAATTTCACTTCTTACTTTCCAATCTGGATGCCTTTTCTTTCTTTTCCTGCCTAATTTCCCTGACTGGAGCCTTCAGTGTAAAGTTGAATAGAAAAGAAGCGATGAGAGCAAATAGCCTTGTCTTGTTACTCGTCTTATGGAGAAAGCACCCAGTCTTTCTCCAGTAAGTATGACGCTAGCTGTGGGGCTTTTGCAGATGTTCTTTATCAGGTTGAGGAATTCCCTTATATTTTTACTTTGCTGAGTATTTTATTGTGAAAGGGTGTTGATTTCTTTCAAATGTTTTTTCTTCATCTATTGAGATGATCATGTGGATTTTGTCTTTAATCTACTAATACAGTTTATTACATTAATTGATTTTTGGATGTCAACCCAACCTTGCATCCTTGGCATAAATCTCACTTGGTCTTAGTCTATAATCCTTTTAATTTATTGCTGGATTCAGTTTGGCAGTATTTTGTTGAGGATTTTTTGTCTGTATCCTAAGAGAGGATGGTCTGTAGTTTCTCTTCTTGCGATGTCTTTGTCTGGTTTTGGTGTCAGGGAAATGCTGGCCTCAAGGAATGAGCTGAGGAGTGTTTCCTCCTCTTCTATTTTTTGGAAGAATTTGTGAATGGATGATATTACTTTTTCTTAAATATTTGGTAGAATTCACCATTACATTATAGCCATCTAGTCCCAGGCTTTTCTTAGCAGAAAGTCTTAAAATTACCAATTCAATTTTTTGTAACAGGTCTATTCAGAAGTTCTATTTCTTTCTTTTCTTTTTTCAAGATTGGCACCTGAACTAACATCTATTAGCGTTTTTTTCCCTTCTTCTCCCCAAATCCCCCCAGTACATAGTTGTATATTCTGCTTGCAGGTCCTTCTGGTTGTGTGATATGGGACACCACCTCAGCATGGCCTGACAAGTGGTGCCATGTCTGTGCCCAGGGTCCGAACCAGTGAAAGCCTGGGCCGCTGAAGTGGAGCACGCGAACTTAACCAGTCGGCTACGGGCCAGCCCGAGAAGTTCTATTTCTACTTGAGTTAGTTTAGATAGTTTGTGCCTTTCTAGGAGCCTGTCCATTTCATCTAAATTATCTCATTTGTTGGTAAACAGTTGTTAATAGTATTCCCCTATAAATCTTTTTTTTTGGTAAATTATCCCTGATTTTATCAGGTCTTTCTGTTTTTCATTGTCAGTCTAGCTAAAGGTTTGTCGATTTTGTTGATCTTTTCAAAGAACTTTTGGTTTTGCTGATTTTCTCTTTTATTTTCTAATTTCTGCTTCATCAATTCACTCAGCTCTGTATTATTCCTTCCTTCTGTTTGCTTTGGGTTTAGTCTCCGCTCCCTCCTGTTACTTATGGTGGAAGCTTAGGTGATTGGTTTAGAACTTTCTTTTCTTCCATGTAGGCATTTAAAGCTATAAAGTCATTTTTAAGAACTGCTTTAGCTCTCTCTCTTATGTTTTGACATGTTGTGATGTGCTCTCATTTTTATTTATCCTGAAGTATTTTCTAATTTTCCTCAGGATATTTTCTTTGATCCATTGGTTATTTGGGAGTGTGGTGTTTAATTTCCACGTATTTGTGAATTTCACAGATTTTACTCTATTATTCATTGCATATTTAATTCCATTTTGACCAGAGGACATAATTTGTATGCTTTCCATCCTTTAAATGCATTGGGGTTTATTTTTTGGCTGGCGTATGGTCTGTGTGGAGGAGGACGGGTCTGCTGTTTCTGGGGAAAGTGCTCTACAGATCTCGGTCAGGTCCCATCAGCTTACAGTGTCATCCCAGACTTGTTCATTACTGCTGATCTGCAACGTAGTTGTTTTATTCATTAGCGAAAGTGTGTTATTAAGGTGTCCAGCTTGTTATTGTTTGTCTATTTTTCCCATCACTTCTGTCCATTTTTGTGGCATGAATTTTGGGAATCTGTTGTTAAATTCATATATGTTTATAATTATTGGATCTTCGTGATACACGATACAACGCATGATGAATCGACCCTTTTATAATTTTTAAATGTCACTCTTTATCTCTAGCAATATTTTTTGTTTTAAAGTCCTTGTGACACCCTGAGCAGAAAATCCAACCACACCATTCTAGGCTTCTGACCTCATGAACTATGTGATAGTAATATGTCTTTTTATGTAAGCTGATGGGTTTGTAATAATTGGTTATGCAGCAATAGACAACTAATACAGATTTTGGTACCAAGTGTGCACTGCTGCCTTAGTAAATACCTAAATGTGTGGGGCTCTGGAATCAGGCAGGAGGGTGGCTGGAAGAATTTTGAGCAGTATGATAGGAAAAGCCTAGATCGCACTGAGGAGTCCAACAGAAATATGATGTTGAGAGTGCTGTGGGTGACTGGAGGAAGGAGGGTCCTGGTACAGCAGGAGAATGCTTAGCAAAGATTGTCTCCACAGTTTTCAAGGGGAGGCCTGGTGTCTTCTTACTGTTACAGACAAAATGCAAGAGGAGAGAAAAGCTGAGGAGAGATGTGTCAGACAAAAAGGCACCAGGGTGTGATCGTGGAAACTCGCATTCACGCTATCGCTTTTATCAGTAGTTTCTCTTTACATTGCACAACAGTATTCCATCATATCAACGTTCCACGGTTTGCTCATGACTCCTTGTGAATCTGTGTTGCCACCTAGTGTGATTCTTACCCACTCACCACCTTGGTGCTGTTATTATCAAATATATTACAATTCTATGTTACTGAGCCCAAAATACAGTTACATATGTATTGCTTTATGCAATTGCTTTTTAAATAAGTTAAGGGAAGAAGAAAGAGGAGTCTGCATGGTACTTTATTTTACAATTACCTGTATAATCACCTTTACCACAGCTCTTCTTTTCTTCACGTGGATTCATGTTGCCATCTGTTGTCATTTACTTTCAGCCCAAAGAATTTTCCTTAATAAATCTTGTGAAGCAGGTCTGCTGGCAGTGAATTCCCTCAGCTTTTGTTTATCTGAGAATGCTTTTATTATGCCTTCATTTTTTAAAGATAGTTTTGCTGGACATAAGATTCTTGGTTGGTAGTTTTTTCTTTCTGCACGTTGAATATGCTGTTCACTGCCTTCTGACTACCATTCCTGGCTACTGTGAACAATGTTTAAAGTATTTTATTTTACCTTCATTTGTTCCTTCTCTGATGTTATTCCTTTCTTTATGTAGATCTAAGTTTCTGACCTATATTATTTTCCTTTTTTCTGGAGAATTTCTTGCAAACCAGGTCTACAAAGTTCTTCAGTTTTTGTCTGAGGAAGTCTTTATTTCTGTTTCACTTTTGAAGGATAAGTTCACCGAACACAAAATTCAAGGTTAGTGTGGAGTTTTTCTTTCAACATTTTAAATATTTTAGCCTGCTTTCTTCTTGCTTGCATGGTTTCTGAGGAGGAGTCCAGTGTAGTTCTTATCCTGGCTCCTCTGTAGGTAAGGGTTTTCCCTCTGACTCCTTTCAAGATTTCCTGTCTTTAATTTTCACTGTATTGAATATGATATGTCTACACATAGATCTTTTTGGGTGGTCATACTGTTTCGTGTTCTCTGAGGTTTCTGGATCTGTGGTTTGGTGTCTGTCATTCATTTTGAAAAACTCTCAGTCATTATTACTTCAACTATTTCTTCCCTTCCTTTCTCTCTTTCTTCTTCTGATATCCGCATTGTGTGTATGTCACACCTTGTGTGACCGTCTCACAGTTCTGGGGTATTCTCTCTGTGTTTCATTGTTTTTCTCTTTGCATGTCAGTTTCTATTCACATGCCTTCAGGCTCCCAGATTGTTCCCTCGGCCGTGTCCAGTCTACTGACAAGCCCCTCAGAGGCAGTCATTTCTGTTACAGCATTTTGATCTCTAGCATTTCCTTTTAATTCCTTCTTAGAAGTTCCATCTCTCTGCTCCCATTGCCCTTCTGTTCTTGCATGCTGTCTACTTTCTCCATTAGAGCCTGTAGAATATTACTCACAGTTGTTTTAAATTCCCGGTCTTATAATTCCAACACCTTTGCCACGTCTGAGTCTGGTTCTGATGCCTGGTCTGTCTCTTCAAACTGTGCTTTTGTCCTTTAGTATGCCTTGTAATTTTTCATTAGAGCTGACACAGTGTATGGGGAAAGGAACTGAGGTAAAGTGGCCTTAACGTGATGTCTTGTAATCTGGCTGTATTCATTGTTTCCTGGAGCTGTTGTGTCAGAGGACAAACTTTCCTGAGGAGTCCTTGTTTTGTCTCCCCTCTCGTCTTTGAGTTTGCCTTGCGACTTCTTAACACTGTCTGAGAAGAACAGTTTTTTCAGTTGTATTCCTGATGTTACCCAGGAGCCCCGGCAATGTGGTGGTGAGGTGTGGGGCAGGCGGCGTTCCAGTCTGGTGGTGAGTTGTCTTTGTGGGCCTGTGCCTCTGGACTGTGCACTTCTCCAGTGCTTCTCAGTTCCCTCCCATCTGCTTAGGTGGGACAGGATGGCTAAAGTGGGCTGGAGTTGGGTCTTTCCCTTCCCCAAGTTGGTGAGGCTCTGATAAGCCTAAGCAGGTCAGGCTTGGTAGAACACTTTCTCCCGAGGGAAGGCCTTGTTCAGAAGGACAGAGTGCTCTGCATATTTCACAGTGGCTACTTTCCCCTCCCCTGCCAGAAGCATGAAAGGACTTTTCTCCTATCTTCACTGTGAGAACCTGGTGTGGCTCCTGGAGAGAAAACCCACAAGTGTGGGCCCTCCTCCCCAGAACGTTACACTCTCAGACGTGCCCACACCGAGCCTCTGGCAATCTGTCAGTTGCTGTCAGGTTTTCCTGGCCCAGCCCTGGCTCCTGAGGAGGAGTTGCTCGTGGGTTTCTGCTCTGGCAAGCCATGATTCTCTGTGTCCACCTCTGGTTCTCCAGTTTTGGGGGCAGTGGTTTGCCCTGTGACCTCACTTCTCTGATGGATCTAAGAAGAGTTGTTGGTTTTCAGTGTGTCCAGCTTTTGTCTGATTGTGAGGATGGAGCGATGACTTCCAAGCTCCTCATATACCTGATGAGAAACAGGAGCTCTGGTGACCCTTTCTAACTTTCATTTCCCTCTTTTTGAGCAGGAACAGTCTATCACTGTTATCATATGCCTGTGCCATCATTGCATTATGGAAGCAGGTTATCTGTTTTCTGGTTTCACAGGTCAGAGGTGGAAAGGAATTTTGCCCCAGGATAGACCCTACTGAGTCTCACCCATCCCAGATTTAGGTGGTTCAGATGATGAGATTGGAGTCAATGATCCTTAGATGTGATTTTGGACGAAGAGGTGATGTGTAATGAGTTGAGACTTTTGGAGATGTTGGGATAAACTGAATATATTTTTTATGGGGGATGAATATGAATTTGGGAGGAATAAAGGACAGACTATAAATATGCTGAATTGTTGCCCCCCAAAAGATAGGTCCAAGTCCTAATTCCGGGAACCTGTAAATGTGACCTTCCTTGGAAAAAGTGTAGTTGGGTTAAGGATCCTGAGATGGGTAGATAATGCAGGATCATCTGGTGAGCACCAAATCCACTGACAAGGGTCTCTAGAGGAGAGAAGCAGAAGAACTTTGAGGCAAACACAGAGAGGAGCAGGAGGCAAGACGCAGTGGAGATGGAGATGGGCAGCCTCAGGCCACGAGACCGTGGAGAGGCAGGAAGGAGTCTCCCCTGAGCTTCTGAGAGAATTCTGATTTCAGAATTCCACCCTCCAGAACTGCGAGAGCATAAATTCTATTGTTTCAAGAAGTTTGTGGTGCTTTGTTGAGGTTGCCAGAGGAAAATTACACACCTGTCTGCTCACCTGTGCAGTTTGCAGCCCGGCCAGGTGATGGGGAGACACCACCCATGCTGTGAGGTCCGTGGACAGTGAGGGTGGGTGATGGGGAGACCCCGCCCATGCTGTGAGGTCCGTTGACAGTGAGGGTGGGTGATGGGGATCCTGACCCATGCTGACGTGCCTGTGCTGGGCACTGTGACAGGGAGAGCTAAGCAGGCAGGCAGAGGTGGAGCAGTGAACAGCCTCGGGCCAGGGTGTGGTACCAGGAGGGCAGAGCTCATGCCCTGCAGGACCCAAAAGTTAGAGCAGGCTTGGACAGATGTGATAGTGTCCTTGCTCATGACGCCCACACTCCAGCAGGCATACAAAGCGAGGGAGGCTGCAGGCTCAGGCACTCCCTGATTCTGGGTTGGACTGGAGAGGTTAGGACACTGTGGCCACAGAGTGCTGCTCACTCTGCACCCCAGCTACTGCTCCAGCCCCTCTGTAACACCCCTGTGTTGGGCCACGACCTGGTGGACAAGCCAGTTGGAAGAAAGGTGCTCTTTGAGTCTAGCAGGTAGCTACTGCCTCCAAAAGGCAACCAACTCCATGTGAGCTGGGGTGTAAATGGCAGGTTTGGATCCGGAGCCGCTGCCAGCAACGCTCCTGGGGAGCAGGACCCCTCGCTTTCAGACTAGCTGAGCACCAGCCCTGTGGCCTTTCACTCGCAAAACACATCAGGGAAAACTGCCTCCTCGACCAACCTGTGTTTCCAGATGGTGCCAGAAGCATGACCTGTTAGGCAGGTGTGGGAAACAGCCGCCAATGTGCAAAGGGATCCGATGTGCACGTCTTCCAAGTTCTACTCACGCCTGTGGCAGCAGTTGGGGGCTCCTCATAGGTGCGGCTGGCAGGCCTCCAGCCCCCCTGGACCCCAGTCTCTAGCCTGCTGCCCTGGAGAGGGCACTTCATCCACCCAGACCAAACCCAAGCCCCCACCCCACTGACTGTGCAGTCGAGTTTTTGTGGTGTTTGAAAATGTCTCCAGGATTGAAGGAGTTTTGTTTTCTCTCCTCTCCTAAAATTCCTCTGGGTACTGATTTCGGGTCTTCAGAAAAAATCCTTTGTGGAAACCAGGCCCAGCCATTTCCCCTCTCTGCAGTCCCCCTTGTCCAAGCTCTGCCTGTGACAGGAACAGGACCAACTCCTGCCATCGATGCAGCCCTGGAGCTCTGGACAGGAAGTGAGAGTGGCCCTGAGCTCAGCTTGGGCAGGTGCAGCGTGCAGAGCCGAGGCCCAATCTTGGGGCTGAGGAGGGAGGTGAGCAGTGCCTCAGGAGATGGCGATGTGCGCCCTGGCAAGGAAGATACCCCCGGTTCAGGAGCCTGTTCTACGGTCTGCACACTGAGGACCTGTCTGAATCTTCAAATGGTTGAAAGAAGAAAATCAAAACAAGAATAACATTTGGTGACACATGAAACATCAAATTCTACTTTCACAGGTAGCTCTATTGGAACACAGCACGCCCACTTGCTCGAAAGTCCAGGCTGCCTTCATGTAAACAGGAGACCTGGGATGTCAGACGCCATACAGCTCAAAATATAAAGTAGTTACTGCCTACCTTCCATAGAAAAGGTCTGCAGGCCCCGCCTAACAAACAAAAGAGACACCGTTTTCAATGAAATGTTAGAGCAGTTTCAGCTCAGGGCTGGTTCACAGCTGCACCAGATATGGGTCTTGCGTTTGGCCATCTCTATGCAGTGTAAAACTGAACTCAGAGATTGTTTTAGGAAGAGCAAACACCTCACAGAGTGACAGCAAACTAACATGATCCACTCCCGTTGGTCACAGGTTAAAGGGCAAACAGATTTTGGTTCAGGAACAAAGCACATGGCTGCCCTCGACTCCACACATGGGCCAAACACCCACATCAGAGTAAAGCGTCAGTCAGGACAGTGAGAAGAGATCCAAACAGCTAACAACGGGGATGACAGCCGGCTCAGTGCAGCCCCCCAGCCACTGCCCAGAGCCAACTCACCGGTGAGACCCACTTGGATCCAGTTATCACACTATGACCTGGGCTGCTGAGGATGGCAGGAGACCATCAGCCTACCTGCTCATCTCATTCCTCTGGCTTCTAGAAGCTTCTCAATGTCCACTTCCTCTCATGTCATTCCCCTGGGTCCAAAATGTGGAGAGAAAGCCAGTGCATGAGAAATGGGCGAACAGTAGGGGTGGAGTGAGTGCACTGAGGGCGAGGCAGTGGGGGGTGGAGTGAATGCACTGGGGGTGGGGCCATGGGGGTGGAGTCGGCACACTCAGGTGGGGCCGTGGGGTGGAGTGGGCACACTTGCGGTGGGGCACTGGGTTATGGCAATTGGCTCCTGGTTTTATAGGAATCTTGGCAGTTTCATCTCAACCTTGGGGACCACTGTTGGTTTAAAGAGGAAGGCGTTGTGCTTTGGGCTCCAGTCTCCCACTCCATTTTGTAGAGGGATTTTCTGCTACTGGAGGGGCCTTGTTCAAAAATGTTAACTCTGAGGCTAAGGTTAAAAAAATTACATCAAATGGCCCTAGATGGCTTTCTTCCCACTCTTTGTATGTCTCCACATAAACGGAGCACAGTGTCTGTCGATTTAAGTACCTGTGAGAGAGAAAGGCCTGGAGGATAATCGTCTAACAGGACAATGTCTTTCTCGCCCAGAGTGTCTGATGTTAGACATTCCCAGGTGAGAGAAAAGGAGAGGGAGGCAGGAGAGCTCAGGGTTCGTTCACAGCCAGGGTCCCCAGCAGAGAAACCTCCACAGCCAGTGTGCAGCCCTGATGCCAGGCAGGCACCACGTGGGACTTCTCAGGGCAAGCAGAGGCTGGCGGCTGCTGGAGGCTGAGCTGGGAACTCCTGAGCCCTCCTGGGATTCACATCAGCATCAAAGTAGGGGCAGGTGTGCTTCCCTTTCATGGCTCAGGGCTCTCCAGAGCCTGAGGGGAGAGAGGGCAGGTCTGCTGGCAGGAAGTCCTGTGGCGCTCGCCCTGCCTGCTCATCAGAAACACTTGGGGAGCGTGTAACTCCACAGAGATTCCTACTGAGGGGCTGGGGGCCAGTGTGCGTGAGTGCTTGTGTATTTTCTGAGTCCCTGGTGTGCGTCCAGCGTGTGGACGAGGGTGAGAACCTCTTGGGTTCTCATCAGCAGCTGTGGCGTCTGGGCACGGCCTGTCCCCCTGTACTCACCCTGTGCTCAGGGCACCAACTGCCTTCCCTCCAGTGTCGCTCCAAGGGCCATGAGGACACAGTCCAGTGGCAGCCACCTCTGGGCACAGCATGAGCTGTCAATTAACTGTCCTTGTTGACATATCTGCACGTCTGTGATGCCCTCCCTGCCCCCTCCCAAGCATCAAGCATAAGGGCAAGGGGCTGGACGGGGCTCAGACACCAATGGACAGCCCTAAGATCCATCACAGTGTGCCAGGAAAGGTCAGGAGCAACTGCCTGCATGCCTGCATCAGAGGTCAGAGCAAGGGACCTGGAGAGGACAGGCCCACTTCTCACTTTGGAGGCTGGTAAGTACAAACCAAACAAGACAAATAGAGGCTAGGAACATAATTTACCACATTAAGACAAAGAAAGAACTGGAAGAGCCTCGTGAAGGTTCCCATGTCTTCTTGGAACAGGTCAGCTTCCAGAAGGCTGGGCATCCCTAGTGACCCAAAATTCACACCCACCCTGAACCTCAGAATGTGACCTTATTTGGAAATGGGGTCTTTGCCGATGTCATTAAGGATCTTGAGACGAGGTGACCCTGGATTAGGGTGGGCCTGAGTCCAATGACAAGGGTCCTTATCAGAGAAAGGAGAGGGAGATTTACAACAAGAGACATGGGGAGAGGGCCACGCGATGACAGAGAGGCAGAGATTGTGGTGACAGGGCCACAAGCCCCGGAGTCCAGGGGCACCAGGAGCTGGGAGAGGCAGGAAAAACCCTCCCCTGGAGCCTCCAGAGGGAGTGCAGCCCTGTGACCCCTTCATCTTGGCCCTCTGGCTCCCAGCCCAGGGAGGGAGCATGTTCCCACTGTTGTAGCTCCATCTGTGTGCTGCGTGAGGGCAGCCCCAGAAAACTAGCCCTGCCCTGTGCACGCACTCTGAACACCAGAGGAGACTCAGCGCCCATGCAGAGGGCCTGCGGGCAGCATGGGGCCTGCGGGTGGGTCAGGAGGGCTGAGGGAAGGGGCTTCCAATGCCGCCACCAGGGCTGAGCCGGCCTCTGCGCACAGAGCGGTCTGGGGCAGCCTGCTGTGAGAGGGATGGTGTTGCCCACTTCTTCACCTTCCCCACGTTCTCCCCGGAAGGGCCCTCCAGGGACCCACCAAACACCCAAAGCCAAGCAACAGGCAGCATTCATGCGTATCTTCAAAAAATATCCTGAAACTAGCATTTCTCAGTAAAAGCAAAAACCAACACTTTAATAGGTGCAGTATGTACTGTTTGCACGTTTGGCTAAGGACCGGGCAGTGAAGGAGTGTCTCCAGTGTTTGTAGATGACCTTGAGGTGGATGAGACTCCTAGCTTCGGTCAGAAAATGACAACAAACCAGAAAGAAACTGGCCTGCTCACCAGAGAGACTGGTGCAAAGCGATGGCAGTGGTCTGTGCTGCGCAGCCCCGAGGCAGCGCCCAGGCTGGACCATGGCCCTGGAGAAGCGGCTGCGGGGACACAGGACACACCCGCGGTGCTCAGACAGGCGGAGCCGGGAGCAAGCAGGTTTCCTCCACAGAGATGCTGGTTGTCCTTTCATGCTCAGCAAGAACGGAGAAAGTCTAAAACCAGCTCGAGGTGAGGGTGGCAGGTGGGATACACCAGGCAAAGCAGGACAGGGGCATGGTGCAGCTGCCCTCTAAACAAAGAGCCGCCACCGTGGAGGCCTGACAGGGCACCTGCGTCTGAAGGCACCTGCTCCCGACTTTCCCAGGCAGGACTTTCCCAGGCGGCCTGAGAGGCCCTGGGAGAAGTGTGCGAGGATTTGCAGGCGGAGCTCCTGCAGGGGTGCCTGGGGGCAGCCACACCACCTGAGCTGCACTCCCTGGCAGCAGCCCTTCATCCAGAGGCCATGGTACACCTCCTGGGAGGCCTCAAGCACTTTTTCCAGCCCTTGGAATGACTCCCCGGGGTCTCCATCTCAAGGAAGCATGCAGGGGTTGAGAACAACGTACTCAGGGGAGTGATTATTGTCAAAGCAGTCGGCTCTGCGCTTTCCTGTCCTCCTAGGTCAGTTTTTTCATTCGTCGATTATGCTTGTCGATGGTTAAGGTTGTCCGGTCCACGGCCGTGGCGATGCCATCCAGGACCTCGTCCTGTCTCTCCAGCTCTGTCTCGGCATCCAAGGCAAGACCCTTCAGCTTTCTCAGGATCTGCCAAAAAAGCACAAATGACAGGAAGGGTTTCCTTTTCTTAAACTCTCAAAAACAGCGAATATTTCTTTCCATCATTTTTACAATACTTAAGAAATCTTGTGAGTCAACGGGGATGGTGAATGCTCTGTCCTCATGATGGGGCACAGAGCCAGAGCCAGAAGCTTTGGCCCTGGGTTTGGGCCTCGGTTCCGCCACTTCCTGGCGCTGTCTGGAGCCGGTAGAGCTGGTGGAAGATGACGCCTTCGACCTGCAGCTGTGCTGCAGGCCACGGGCAGGGAATAACCAAGAAGCCCAGGAGATGTGCCTCTGGGGTTCTGCTGTCGCAGCCTGAAGTTCGCTCTGTGTTACCAACAGCCTTGCTTGGATCACCCCACATTCGTGTGGGGTTCCCGCAGTTTGCTCTGTGTCACCAACAGCCTTGCTGGGATCTCCCCACATTTCTGTGGGAGTCCTGCAGGCAGCAGCTGGCCAGCTGGCACAGGCAGAACTGGGGATCTGAGTTCTCGCTCTCACCCAATTATTTTCATTACCTGTCTCCACCCAAGTACCTCACTGCAGACTGATGCTGGAAAAACAAGAGTTAAAAGGAGAAAGTGAAACCCTTTTCTTGTCTATATGTTTGAAATATTTCACATGCAAATACGAAAGGTAGGACAAAACACAGCAGTAAAATCCAAGGTGATGGGCAGTTCCACAATCCAGCCCACGGCCCACTGAGAGATGCTAGGAGACGGCCCTACCTGCCAGGCCCAGGGGCTCCAGGCGTGGACATGTGGAGGGCACAGGGTGCCACAAACCACAGCGACACCACAGAGGGGCACGGCTCCTGCAGGGTGGAAGACTGCTGCAGTAAGGCCAAACCAAGGAAGCCAGCCAGGCTGGATGGCAGGCCCCGACTTGTGACTCAGGTCATACTCCGTATCGTTTCAAAAACTCCTAAGAGCAGCTGTTTTATTACAATTCTATGGAGGCTAATTGCATGGTAAAATGTACTTTAACCACAAACTTACTGAGCCTGGGTTTAAAAATTTAATATCCTCAGGCTGACAACAAAAAGGAATGACTTTCAGAGCAATCTTAATGACTGGCTACTTGCAATAAGTGTTAGTGCCTCTTTCAGGGAAAGTTTCAGACCACTGGTCAGGTCGAGAAAAGGCCTGCAGAGTCTGCATCATCAAGAGGAGCTCTCAGCGCCCGTTATGCACTCCTGGCAATCAACCGCCTGCAGATCTGCACAAAGCCCTCTGTCGCATGGGGGGAAGGTCAGCGCAGAACAGCTGGGAGACTCCTCAGAGGACCTGAGTCTGATCTACTGGCAACACACCATGTGCTGCGCTGAGACCGTCCCCAGGACCCACCAGGGGACACAGGCAGGAGCTCTGGCTTTCACAGGTGGCCTGGGACGATCCTGAGCAGTGCCACTGCCTGGAAAGGAGGCCACACCTCAAGGAGAGTGAACTGCACCCTGTGTGGTGTCTCAGAAGGCACAACAGGACTCGTGCTGTCAAACGAAGCCAAAGGAGGGCCTGACCACCTGGCCCACCAGCCACCGCCTGTGACGGCTGCTTTGTCTGATTAACAAGAAACTGGATAAAGGCAGGGAGGGGGCCAGGAGGATCACGAGATCAACTGTTTCCCCAGGAATGGGGAGGCTTGAGTGAGATCACAAATGTGAACAAGCTGTGAAAACTATAAAGTGCTACGTAAGGTGCCACCGCCAAGTCTCAGAACGCTCAGACCGAAGGGGCCCAGCATTGCAGCCTGCTGTGTGGAGGGGACGCAGAGACGAGGAGAGCTGAGGTCACCTGCAGTCACTAGCAAGTCAGTGACCGGCAGGACTTACCCCACATCCCTCTGCAAACACGGCATCATCCCTGGGATCTTCGTCAAGAGACGGAAGAATAAATCCTGATCCAAGTCAGTCTCAGACACCACCTTTCTGCACCCTCTGGGAGCTGGTGGAAACTCCATCAGTTGAGTCACTTGAAAAACTGGACGGAGCTGTGGAAAGTACACTGTGGGGTCAGTCAGCTCTGGAGGGGACGGCTGGATGACCTAATACAGGAGGTCCCTTCCTTTTCTCACTTCTATGACCTCATGTGGCCGAGGCCCAGACAGCACCACAAAGTGTCCACTCGCCACACAGCCAGGCAGTCCTTCTGCGCCATCCTCTCTGGTCAGCTACCCTCCTAATTCACCTCCCTTCGTGGTGTGACAGTAAGGCCATCCACCAGGAACTCACACAGAATGCCCTGGGAGGCCCACCTTTGCCTCACGCCTACACCTGTGTGCACACGTGAGGAGGGCTCTCTGTGAGGAGCTACTGGGCCGCACAGGCCCTGCGGCAGCTCTCACTGCAGCGCCAGGCCTTGTCAGGCAGGCCTGCTGGCCAGGTCATGGCGCCTTCCATCTGCTTTCTGCCACCTCAGTGTGCACACTCTCACAGAAAAGTACAGCTGGGGATTAAGGTACAGACACATGGTTTCATTTTCTGTTTCCTCCTCGCCCAGTTAACACGCCCTGACTGTTCTCTGCTAATCTTCAAACTGACTCTGTTCCACAAATGAGGCCAAGAGGGGTGGGTGACTTGCCAAGTCCCTGAGCGCCTGGGGTCCAGCTCCCAGTGTGGCCTTGACATGACCATTGCATGGACGACAGATGTCACATGACCAGGACACTGAATGAAATCGCATACGTCTCTTGAAAAATGGGCCTCACCAGGGATCAAGGCCATTCACACACCCAAGGAGGCCCCAGGACCTGTACTGGCTTGTAGAGCCTGCGCATAGACAGCAGGCTGTCCAGGACAAGGAGAGCTACACTTGTAATTCTAGAATTTCCAATGCTCACATTTTTAAAAGTAAAAAATGATAAGTATAATTAATTTTAATAATATATTTAATTTAACCCAATCAAACCAAAATATTATTTCAACATGAGATCAATATAAACAGTTATTAATGAGGTGTTTTATGCTTTTTTTACATGAAGCCCTAGCAAGCTGGTGTGAATGTTGTACTTACAGCTTATTGCAACTTGGACCGGCCACTTTTCAAGTTGCTTAGCAGCCACATGTGGCCAGCAGCTACTGGGCCAAGTAGCACCAGACATCACAGCACTCCCACCAAGGGCCACAACCCGTGAGAAACCCTATGTGTCCACACTTCCACTGGCCACCTTCCTCAAGAGGATGACTTGACTGCCTCTTTCCCAGTCCACAATGAACAGTGGCAAAAACTAGAATACTTATGTTCCCGAGTCTGCTTAATAAGCACAGTAATAAGCACACATGACTTATTTTGTGAGCAAGAGCAGCTGGCACTCCCCCAAAAGTGGAGCGTTTTACTGAGTATATAGTCCAAACAAAAGGCTGGATCCTGCTGAATTTTTTGATTTGGAAAAAGTGTCACTGAGGTGATGGCCTTAAAAATATCACTCATTATATGCAGCCTGTTGAGACCCTTGCCCGGCCTATCAAAACTGCACTTGAAATTAATTAATACTGCAAAAATACAAGAGAGATCTTTATAGCTACTAAGTCTGCAAATAAAATTACTGAGTAATTTAAAGTTCAAACTACTAGCACCTCTGGATTGTTGGTCCAGTGTCTTTCTCCTTTAAGAAAGGGACTGAAGTAATTAAGTGGCATTGTGTGCATTCCATATAACATGGGATGGAAAGAATGGAGAATATGAAGTCTGGCCAAACCTTAAAAACAGTTGTTACTTCTGCGGCCCAGGATGACAAGCTGTCTAGTCATCAATGTATAATGCTGCCAGCCTGTGAAATATCAACTCGCCTCAGATGAGCCTTCGCTGGGCTCTGAGTCAAAGACCAGGCTCAAAATGGACTCTGCCTCAAGTCCCTGCTACACTAATAAATAAATCCAGTGGCCAGCCATCTTTCCAGCCACGTTTGTACCTACACAGAAATTACCTGATTAAAAGTGCATTGAGTTTTAGGAGAAACTAACTTTTATAAACTCCATAGAAACATACAGTGCACACAAGCACAGGCAAGACATAAAAATACATGTGCCAGCACCGTCCAGGAGCAGCATGTTGAAGGAAATCACTGGGCGCACTTCAGCTCAGAGGGTGGCAGGTGCTCAACACAGCCAATGCAGGAGGCTCCAGCCCCATGGGCAGTGTGCTGGGCCCACTTGCCAGTCAGTGACTGGGGCGGGACAGCGAGATGACTCAGGCAGGAAATGGGAGGCACATGTGCTCCCTAGGACAGAGCGAAGTTACTGTCCTCTCTGGAAGGGGAGGACCTCCTCCTTCAGCCACATGCTCTGGCAGCCTCCATCCCCCAAGGCCACTGACCCCAGGACAGTGGCACAGACACAGAGCAGATACAGACACACTGTAGCCTCCCAGCCATCTCCACTCTGGCTATAAAAACAGAAAACAGATTAGGGAAAAACAGCTCATCCAGTAGAGTAGGTCCACTCACCAAAACAGACTCACACCAGCCATCAGGGTATGAGAGTCGGGAGGTCAGAGGCCCCGAGCTCTGCTGGGGCCGTACCGCCAAGGGCCCTGAAACGTCTGGGTGTGGGCATTCACTGCGTAACTGCAGCGAGGGGGGGACACGGTACACAGCAGCACAGCTGCGACCTTTCCCAAACATCTGTTATATGCTAGTTGTTGTCTCAACTTCTAGTCTGAAAATGTTTCACTCTACCACATGATAAAACCCCAGGATTTAGAGCGTTATGGTATTGATATTAAGCACCTGAAGTGAGTTTAGTATGAGCTAGACTGTCTGCCCTGATCTTGTTATTAAGCTGACTCACTGAAAAACTGTGAATTTTCTTGCAGTGAGAAATTAGCAACCATTTAAGAACAGAGCTGGGATAAATCAAGCTGTCTGCAACTCAAAATAGTTCTACCAGTTGGGCCATTAATACGCCGTGGAGACGGTAAAGAGGAAAACTTGGCTTCCAGCACAGCCACAGTTCTGGAGGCTGTAACACTCTAGGCTACACTCTGTCACACTCAGCACTCACAGACCACCCCGGGTCCCACCCTGTCCCCTCAGTGGCATTCCTTGAGGCCCCGAGGGCCGTCTGGACGGGCGTCACAGGCGGTGCTCCCTCCTCACGACCCCGCTCTGTGCACAGGGTGGAGGAGTTGAGCACAACCTGCCTCACGCACCAGCCATGCCGCACAGCAGGACTCTGGGTGTCCAGGGATCTGCTGATCGGTCTCCAGCTATGATCGGCCCCAATGGCCAGGACATAAGCGTGGCCTCTTGAACTCAAGATCCGGATGGGGAAAGGACAGGTGAGCCCCTCCCAGGACTGAGGGGTCCTGGGGCTGACCTGCTGTCAGACCATGAACAGCTTCCCATGACAAGAACCAAGGTCTAAGAGAGCACTGACGCCTGTGAAGTGAAACACTCAGCCGAGTGCACCTTACATGTAGAGTTAAATGCCTCGGTGGGGACACACCAGAACATGAAACGAACGGCCAATGCGTTAGGTCTGTGGCTCTTCAAGAGTGGACAGGCTCAGCCAAGTGGCCTCCTGACACGCTTGCTTAGAGCTGCCATGTGCCAGGACTCTGCCCCGCACAGCGCAGGCGCCTCTTCACTCACTGCTCGCCGGCTTGAGTGTAGCACGCAGGGAAGTGCTGAAGGCCACACAGCTGTGTGGCAAAGGCACTCACTGGCCACCTGAAGCCCTCATGCCACTGATGGGATGGACAGACATACGCCACCCAGAGCCACGTGGCTGAACAGTTTCCCGTAGACTGTGCTCACGTGCTCAGTCCAGTCCCACACTTAAAACCACAAAAAACCTACTTCAAGCCTGGACCAAATATTGCCTAATACTTGCTGACTATTTTTAAAAGTTAATAGAAAGATGTTGGTAACGGATAAGACATCCAGACAGAATATCAATGAAGAAACAGAGGAACTGAACAACACTATAAACCAACTGGACCTAGCAGATGTCTACAGAAGACTCCACCCAAATCAGCAGAACACATATTCTTCTCACATGCACATGGGACACTCTCCAGGACAGAGGTAGACCACAAAACTAGCCTCTCACTTAAAAAGACTGAAGTGCCTTCTCTGGTCACAGTGGAATGAAACCAGAAATGTGGAAAACTGGAAAATTCACAAATAGGTAGAAATTAAACAACACACCCTTAAACAACTCATGGGTCAAAGAGGTAGGCCCGCTTGGCTGGGCCTGTCCACTCTGAAGAGCCACAGACTCAATGCATTTGCCGTTCGTTTCATGTTCTGGGGCGTCCCCACTGAGGCATTTAGCTCTACACGTAAGATGCACCTTCGGTTGGCTGAGTGTTTCACTTCACAGGATTTGTCACTCTCTTTAAAACTTGGTTCTTGTCATGGGAAGCTGTTCACCATCTGACAGCAGTAAATTCTTTGAGACAAATTACAACAAAACATACTAAAATACTAGCAAACTGAATCCAAGTGGGCTCTATCCCAGAATACAAGGGTTGTTCAATGTAAGAAAATCAATCTATGTAATACAGCACAATATTAGAACAAAGAGAAAAAAGCCACATAATCATCTCAACTGATGCAGAAAAAGGTATTGACAAAACCCTAACATCCTTTCATGATAAAAACACTCAGAAAACTAGGAATAGAAGGGAACTTCTTCAATATGGTAAAAGGCACATTTATGAAAAACCCACAGCTAACAGCATACTCAACGGGGAAAGACTGAAAGCTTTCCCCCTAACATCAGGAACAAGACGAGGATGACCACTTTCACACTGCTATACAGGACTGTACGCACTGGCATACAGTCATAGAGCCAGAGCAACCAGGAAAGGAAATGAAATAAAAGGCACCCATACTGGAAAGGAAGAAGTAAGACAGTTTCTGTTAGAGATGACATGATCCTACATGTAGAAAATCCCAAAGAATCCATAAGAAAGCTAGCAGAACTAATTAACAAGTTCAGCAAAGTTGCAAGATACAAGCTCAGCACACAAAAATGAGTTGTGTTTCTATACAGCAGCAATGAAGAATCAGGAAAACAAATTAAGAAAATAACCCCATTTATAACAGCATCCAAAAGAATAAAATATCTAGGAATAAATTTAACCAAAGAGGTGAAAGACTAAAAACTATAAATCATGCTGAAAGAAATTAAAGAAGACCTAAATAAATAAAAGACATCCTGTGTTCCTGGATGGAAGACAATATTGGCAAGATGGCAATACTCCTCAAAGTGATGAACAGATTCAGTACAATTCCTATCAAATTTCCAATAGCCTTTTTTCCCCAGAAATGGAAAAGCTGATCCTCAAATTCATATGGAATTGCAAGGGGCCCTGAATAGCCAAAACAATCTTGAAAAGACAAATGAAGTTGGAAGACTCACCCTCCCCAATCTCAAGCCTCACCTCAGAGCTACAGCAATAAAAACAGTGTGGCCCTGGCATAAGGTCAGACACAGAGCAACGGAACAGAATGGAGAGCCCAGAAATCAACCCAGACACCTACAGCCAATGGACTGACAAGGGCACCAAGACCATTCAAGGGGGAAAGAAGAGTCTGTTCAACAAGTGGTGCTGAGACAAGTGGACTTCCATATGCCAAAGAATAAAGTTGGACCCCTACCTCACTTTGTATACAAAACTTAACTCAAAATGAATCGACGACTCTTAGAACAAAACATAGGGATAAAATTTCATTGGATTTGGCAATGGATTCTTAGATATGATGCCAAAATCACAAACAACAAAAGAAAAATAGATAAATTGGACTTCATCAGAATTGAAAACTTATGTGTATCTGTTGTATCATAAAGAATTTGACTGGCCTCTGTCCCTGGCTCCTGGGAGAGACTCTCAATCTTTGGAATTTCCCAGGTAATAGGTGTGTCTTTGTTATTCATGAGCCTCTGGGACCACACCTGAGTTTATGCTAATAGGGTGACTCATGTGGATCCCTAGATAGTTTCAGGGTCAAAGCTGGCCATGCCGGAAAGACCAACCGTGTGATTAGTGGGTAGGGGCTTTGCCTTCTGGGGAGGGGAGGGTGTTGGCGACTGAGTTCAGTAATGTGACCAATGATCCCATCAATCATGCCCACACAATGAAACCTCAATAAAAACTCTGGACACCCGAGGCTCAGTGGAGCTACCTAGGTGGTGAACCTATTGACATGCAGGGGGGGGTGATGTGTCAGTTCCACTGTGAGAGGGCACAGAGGTGCTGCATTTGGGACCCTCCCAGACCATGCCCTGTATGTCTCTTCATTTCGCTGTTCTCAACTTAGATCCTTTATAATTGTGCTTTCTAGAGTTCTCTGAGCCACTTTAATGAATTACCAAACCTGAAGGGTCATGGGAAACCCCTACATTTGCAGCCAGTTTGTCAGAAGTGCATGTGGCCTGGGTAGCCCACTGTGGTTTCAGGAAGGGTCAGCCCTGTTGGGGACTAGGCCTTTAACTCATGGGATCTGCGCTAACAATGGGCAGCTAGTGCCAGAACTGAATTGCAGTATACCAGTTGGGGCTGGTGTTAGAATTGCATCAAAAGACATTGTGAAGAAAGTCAAAAGACAACCTATAGAATGGGACAAGCATTTGCAAATCACAGATCTGATAAGCATTTAATATCTAGAATATATATGGAACTCCTACAACTTAGCAAATAAAAAGACAAATAACTCAATTAACAAATGGGAAAAGAACTTGAATAGACGTTTCTCCAAAGACAAACAAATGGCCAATAAGCACATGAAAAGATGCTCACCATCATTAGCCATCAGGGAAATGCAAATCAAAACCACGAGATATCACTTCACATCCACCAGGATGGCTAGAATAACTTAAAATTTTCAAAAAGGAAAGTAAGTGTTGGTGAGAATGTGGAATATTGGAATCTTCATACATTGCTGGTGGGAATATAAAATGGTGCAGCTGCTATGGAAAATAGTTTGGCAGTTCATCAAAAAGCTAACCATAAAATTATCCTATGACCAAGCAATTCCACTCTTAGGTACATGCCCAAAAGAACTGAAAGCAAGGACTCAGATACTTGTATGTGAATAAGCGTGGCAGCATTATCCACAAGAGCCAATGGTGGAAACAACCAGTGCTCATCAGTAATGAACAGATAGAGAAGACGTGCGCCATCCATACAAAAGGATATTATTCACCCATAAAAAGGGAAGCAGCACCGATTCATGCTACAAGGTGGATCAGCCTTGAAAACATCATGCTACATGAAAAAAGCCAGACATCAAAAGGACAAATATACGACTCCACTTACGGGAGATTCCTAGAACAGGCAAAGTCATAGAGACAGAGGAAAGACTAGAGGTTGCCGGGGGCTGGGGGGAGGCGGAATGTGCAGTTATTGCCTCATGGCCCAGAGTTTCTGTTCGGATAATGAAAGAGCTTTGGAATAGAGAGTGGTGATGGTTGCACAATATTGTGAATGTAATTAATGCACTAACTTGTACCCTTAAAACGGTTAAAAGGCAAAATTTATATTACATATATTTTACCACAGTAAAAAACAAGGTTACAATGTATATAGCCTTTTCTAGCCAGGCTTTCAATAGCAAAATAACCAAACACTTGATTCTAAAACTCGAGGTTCATTTAAACGCTGACCGAGAAGGCAGGACGATGCTCCCAGGGGCACAACAGTCACCCTCTCAATCAACTCCCCTGAGCATCTGTTTCCTGCTCCTCACGGTCCACACTCTGCACAGCCAAGGAGCTGCTCCAGAGGTGCTCACTGCGATGCTGGTAGGTTCCAGAATTCCTCAGCACAAGATCTTGGAGTTCCTTATCTGGCAGCTCCCTCCCTTTCCATGGTTCCTGGGGGAAAGTGGAAGGGACAGAACGTGCCCCAAGACTCATCTGTATGGGCATCTGGACCAGAAGGGCAGATGCCCTCCAAGCAGCCCAGAAAACGCCACGGGATCTGCGCGAGGGAGGTGCAGAATGCCGGCACAGCCCTCTCTGCCATCTGCAGAGGACGTGTAGCCACACACCTCAATAGGCCCTCCCACTCTGAACAACCACTGCACAGACAACACGGCCTGCGCTGGTGGAGACCACAGCCACTGTAATGCGAGCTCTGAAGGCTGCTGTGGAGGACAGCCGGCTGTCCGGGCGACTGCAGAGGGCAGCAGTGGAGAGCATGAAACCACCACGGGCACACCCGGTGGGGGCAGGCTGGGGGCGCCGCACATCTGTCTCCTGTCTGTCAAAGCAGTGCTCGTGGTTACCAGTGACCTAGTTAACCAAGAGAGCAGACAGGAAAACCATGAATGAATATTTAAAGTGTGGCGTGACATTTTCTGTCAGTCAGCTTTCCTTCCACTGTGGCAGTTTCTGCAGGAGACGGTGGGCACTGGATCCCCTAAGGGTCAGTGTCTGTGCTTTTCAGAGGTGGAAACTGAGGCTGGGGGGGTTGGTGGGCAGCTCTCCAGGACAGTGGAGCTGACAGGGCAGGGCTGGGACCAGCGCCAGGATCCCTGGTTCCTAGTCCAGGGCTCTTCCTGGGACTTATGTGCCCTTACTGAAATGTCAACTGTGTGTGGACATCAGAAGTTACCAGCACCTTTTCCTGGTTACCAGGCCTTCTTATGGTTTAACAGTTAGAAATGACATAGGATACGATGTCTGGAACATTTATTAATAATTCACAATTAAAGTAACAGATATTGAAATAAGCAGCCTAGCTCACTGCTAATATCTGGACTGGTATCAAAGCCAAAAATAAAAACAGCATTATAAAAACCTCCCCCACCTCTAAAAACTCCAACCTTTTTATATTGTGCCCCATAATTAACGAACGAAACGAACAGTCTGTGAAAGGTTCAGAAGGCGGCACAGGATGAGGGAACCTGAGTAAAGTCTGCAATCACCCCATCACTTCTTGCCCAAAATGCTCAGTGATTCCAAACTGCTCACGGGACACGAGCCAGACTCCCTGACCTGCAAGAAGGTCCTGAGGGTTACTGGACATGTCCAGGTCTCCACCCCATGCCCCTCCACAGAGTCCACTCCAGCATCCAGCTCCACCCCGCACCGTGCCCCTCTGCAGAGCCCACTCCAGCACGCCCTCCCGCATCGGGGGGTGGCCGCCTGGGTTGGAAGGCAAGGGCCCTTGCCTTTCTACCCTCCACAACCACCAGCTTAGCTGTCCCCTCTTCCTAAGAAGCATCATTCCTGGAGCTCGTCCAGCCACGGCCACAGCTGATGGGGACCGTCGTGGAGGCCACCTTGCTCCTTACTCCCTTGACTTTGTACTGATGGTTCTCCATAGAAACCCAAATCTGTTGGCTCTCCAAACAGACAGTTAACACACTGAAAACAGGATAAATAATTCACTGATTCAGACATTTATCTTGGGCTGAAGGACATTTGTTAAATATAATTCTCTTATGTAGATTAGGAATGCAAGAAATGACTGACTGATTTTTTTCCTGACTAGGAGAGGAGACAGATGAATTAGGGCAAGTCTAAATACCAAAGAACAGAGAATGGGGATAAAAGACCAGGATGGTAGAGTTACTGAAAATGAAATGTGTTCTTTAATTTCTAAAGAAGAAAGAAAAGAAAAAGAAAAAAGGACATTAACTTCTTAAGATAGTTTCACAGCAAGTAGAGAACTTCAGCATCCTTTTTGCCTTAAGTCGTTTCGGGGAAGTTCCAGTGAGTTGCCAGTGCAGGTCCATGTGGACTTGGCTCTGCTGAGTGAGCAGACTGGGCAGAGACAGAGACGAGGCACTGGCCCCTCCATCTGCTGGCCCCGGCAGGGCTGTGTCCCATTAGACTCCTCTCTTCATACCAGCTACCATCTGTCTAAGTTTTCCAGTGAACGGACTTTCTGACTGAACTGAATGAATGGCCTCAGTCTTTTTTTTTAATTTCTGTGCTCACTGTTTATGAAGATGCCACACACAGGAGGCACACCAATGTCCTAATGTAATCAGAGGGAGTTCAACACTATGACCTAGAAACTTCCTATGAATCCACGCTCTGCGTATCCCTGTTTACGGGAAATGACAGGAGCGTCCAGCACAAGTCTGCTGCTGCTGCTGTTCCCACTGCTGGGGCTCCTGCAGAACTCACGCTGCCCGATCCCCACAGGCAGGCCGGAGGCAGCCCCTCGCCCACGTCTGATAAACCACAAGACCAGACCCAAGCCACCTTCTCATCTGGTTCCTTTTTGGTGAAAGAGGGAGGCAGGATGAAGAAACACCAAACACACGATGAGACAGAGAAGTGGAGATTAAAAAGTTATGAAGAAATTTCACATAAAACTGAAATGCCCTCAGGAAAAAGCCAAATACGACTTCTGCTTTCTCATCCCCAAATGCAGCATCAAATACGTGGTAGCCACAGACTTAGGAACAAAAGAGTGGTGGTTCTGAGGCAGGCTAGGTTAGCACATCAGACACTGGAAATGATTTGAGGGACCCTGCCAAACCCATCCCAGGGAATCCAGTTCCCTGGCCAGCCTCCCCCACCACGTGCCCTCCCACAGCGGACCCTGGACTTCTACAGTCACGCAGTAGACAGGGCCCAACCGCAGCCCCATGGCCCACACCTGCGGCCCAGCACAGAGGGAGCCTGCACACTGCATGGGGCATGGGTGTCCCCAAGGGAGATCACAGCAAATCTTCCCTCTCAGCACCCCAACTGCAGTTTGAGTCACCAGACCCATTTCCAAGTAACGACTTTAATAGCATCTGCAACAGAAACCACAGCTGAATAGAGGGGGATTTTCTTGCATTTTTGTTTTCCCCAGAAATTTAACTCATTTCTACTCATGTGTGAGCTTCAACTACACAGCTAAGAATTCTTGTCTAAATATGAAACATGTGTTTTACCTCAAAAAGACAATCTTTCATGAAACCAGGTCCTCCCTGCAAGGAAGGAGGATGAGGCAGCCGACTGGTTTGAAACACTGCCTGCCCCTCCTGCGGGTTCCCAGACCCGCCACCCTGGGATCACCACTTCCCCTGCCCTAAGCCAGCGTCCTGACTCATGGCATCCACTTTCCCAGCATGGACACCGCAGGGCTCACTGAGACTTGCTCAGGACAGCCAGGACCAACCACACAGACACACGCTGTCACGGGAAGGACGGCGACCTCAACAGTCAAGGAGTCTCACTCTCCTCGCAGCTGTGGGTGTGCTCATGTGCCCGCTCCCCTCCCACCACTGCTTTTAGGGGAAGGGCACATCGTACATGGTAGTAGGCACTGGTTGCTTAAAATTGAAAGGGTCCTCTCAGCTACACAGCCGCCACCAGAACTAACAAACACAACTCCTACATTAGCCATCAGAAAGCTGTGCTGCCGCTTTAGCAGCAATGCAACTGTGAGACACAGAAGAGCACACTCCAGCTACAGACACCGGCTAGGAGGGTGGGCGGGGGTCCCAGACCCACCAGTCTGAGGGCTCAGCGCTCTCAACCACTCTCAGGAGAACTGGTAAATTTGCCTTTATAGGATGAGAGTTTCTCAAGCCCCAAAGCAGGTAAGATTTGCAGTGTCCTGGAGTCGACAAGCATGTCACAAGAATCGATTAGTAACTTGCGAAATTTGCTAGTTGCAGCTAGAAAGCAGCATCTCTGTGTGTCATTACTAAGAATGACTAGGTTAGACCAGGAGAAATAAGTGATAAATCACGCATATTTAAAACAGCCCATAGCAAAGATGAACACTTTTTTCCCAAAAGAGAAAGGACTGAGTTTAAAGGAATGTATGCCTGTGCAGACACATAAAATCAGAATTCTTTAAAAACAGGTTTAAGAGACACAGAGTCTTCCTGCATGCCCTGGTGGAGGTGTGTGGTGCATGGATGAAATGGTGTCTCCAAACCAAGTTGAATCTGATAGAGCCTCTGGAGCTACGAGCTGACCTACAGGAGAACCAGGACAGAGAATACGCTGCTCAATATCAGGGAATGGAGTCATGAGACACAAATGCAAAATCTTGACAAGGAAACAATTAATTTCTTCAACAAAAAAAAAATGCAAAGAAAAAGAAAAGATGAAAGGAAGCTGTCCTTTAAAAGGTTATTCACCAACTGCCCTGCACGGCCTCCCTAGGACCTGATTCACCAAGTGCCCTGCACAGCCTCCTGAGGTCCCAATTCACCAAGTGCCCTGCACGTCCTCCTGAGGTCCCGATTCACCAAGTGCCCTGCACGTCCTCCTGAGGTCCCGATTCACCAAATGCCCTGCACAGCCTCCCTAGGACCTGATTCACCAAGTGCCCCGCACGTCCTTGTGAGGTCCTGATTCACCAAGTACTCTGCATGGCCTCCCTAGGACCTGATTCACCAAGTGCCCCGCATGACCTCCTGAGGTCCTGATTCACCAAGTGCCCTGCATGGCCTCCTCAGGACCCGATTCATCACATGTTCTGCACGGGCCTCCCTAGGTCCTGATCTGAACAAATATCCAAATACTCTCTTATATGGGATGACTTGGGAAATATGAGTACTGACTTGGTATCTGATGACAGTAGGGAATTAATTTTTACCTTTTTAAGGTGATTATGATATTATATTGGGTTTGTTTTAACAGTTCTTGTCTTTTTAAGATACATACTGAAATATTTATGAATGAAGTAAGATGTCTAGGTATTTGCTTCAAAATTATTAAAAAAGGAAAAAAGAAAGCCATTGTATTTTCCAGCAGTAACATAGGAAGACAAGTTAAATGTATTTCTATCAATTATTGTTTAAATGTCAACTTCCTGGATGAAAAGTGGCAACCTCCTCAAGCATCCAGTGTTGAGCACTTGAGAGTGATCTGAGACAGCTAGCACCCTCAACTCTATATGCACCTGTGGAACAGATGCACAGCATACACATGTGCAGGCACCACACATGTGCGTCACGAGCATACACACACACACAGATACACTCATACCAGACACACAACACACATGTGCAGGCACCACACATATGTGCACACAGCATGCAGATATACACATACACAGCACATGCGCACGCAGCACACCCACAACACACACAGCAAACACACACACAGGCACTGCATATGTGTGCTCATAGTGCACATACAACACACAGAGAACCCACATGCGCATGCATGTGTGTGCATGCACAAAGCACACATGCACAGCCCACACAACCCACATGTACATGTGTGCACACTCACGTGTGCATATACACAGTACACATGCACATACACGTATAGCAGGCAGAGGCAGACACCAGAGCAACTGTGCGTATGGAAATGCTGTGTGTGTCTACATGCCACAAAGTACATGGACTTGGAATGGCACTGCCCTCTTCACCCCTTTCCAGCTATAGGGAGCAGAGCAAACTAGGTGATGTCCCAGCCGTTCCTCACAGGTGAGAGGCAAGCATAAACAGTGCAGAGTTATTCCAGACAGGAAAGAGAAGTGAGTCGCCTGCAGGGGAGGATGTGACACTGTGAACGTGTTACCTGTCTCAGTTCCTGGGCGTCCCCCTCAGAAACGAACGTCCCACTCGTCTGTAGCTGAAGTGGCCTGCCTTCCTGGCTTGCTGAGGAGGGCTCTTGGTGCACTGAGCGGTCCATCAGCCCAGACGCTGGAATGGAAAGTCAAACAGCAGTGACCTCTTCCGGAAGGTGTGAACAACACAAGAACATTCAGAGCTTTACAAAGAGTGGTGTTTAAGGCTGTCGAAGTGTTTTCACAGGCATCTACTGGTCTGTGGCCTCAGTGCCTGCTGGCTGGTGGGTGTGATAGGTCCATCTCTGTCAGCCTCTGCTAAGCTGAGTGGGGTGGGTCTGCCCAGCCTCGCCTTCTCCCCCGACGAGGGCTGCTTCCTTTCCCACACTGATCAGAGCCTGGAGCACTGGAAACACTCAGGGTCTAGCTCTTTATCCAGGGGTGGTCACTGTCTCTTTTTCTCTGAGAGAAGACTACAGACTTGGAGTATACAGCATAACATGTGTTGAACCCTGCTGAAACACACATGAATACATGCTGGGACCGCAGTGCCATCTGATTACCCCCACAGCATGCTGCGGTTCCAGAGAGTACAGGAAATGGCCAGCTGGTCAGGCCAAGCACAGTGGAGTGTGGAGCTGTGCTAGGGCGGGGGTGAGTTGGAGTGCTGCACGCGGCCAGGCACTGCTCAGGGGTGTTTCCACCCACACAACACCTGTGCCTGGGTAATCTCGCCCAGGAGTGAAAGGGCAGCCTGGCGAGAGATAGGAATAACCAAGGGAGGCTCACGGCCCCTCCTGCAGTGTGCCACCTGTCCTTTATTTAAAGAGCTGACTCCAGCTGCAACCTGGCACTGCAGGGCCCAGATAAGAGCATCAATTAGAGTCTGTCTCCTGCTCTTTTTCATATTACAGATCACCTCAGATACACAGCATGTTTGTTTATTAGGATGCTGGAAAGCAGAGGGCACACTAGGCCGAGACCTAGCAGTCTAGATTCCAGCACCAGCTCCTCTGAGCAGCCTTTTCTCTTTCAGTGGAATGGGGAGCATAGGGGACCGACAGGTGACCCCCACATCCTTCCCAGGACCCTGACAGTAGTAAGCAGGGCCATCTGGCCAGAGCAGCTGGGAACTGCGAATGAATGTATTGCCAGGAAAGGAAGGAGGAGGAAATCACTGGGTAAAGCTCTCTCAGGGAAGGAAGGAGGAAATCATTGGGTAAAGCGCTCTCAGGAAGAAGGAGGAAATCGCTGGGAGGAAGGAGGAAGAAATCGTCGAGGTGACTGTCAGCCGGGGAAGGAGGAGGAATCACTGGGTAAAGGTTTCGCTGACCTGAAGAGCAGGTGGCCAAGCGGTGGCCTCCAAGACCTGCTGCCTGGGCAAGCCCCTCCTCCCAGGTTAGAGACCAGCCACCCTGGACATACACACACCCTGTCTGTTCTTATTTCTTAAAGTCATTCTTACAAATTAACACTCCTGGAGAGTGCCTGGCTGTGCAAAGAAGGCCTGGCCTCGTCTGGGATAGACACAGGATGGAACAAGGATGAGAGCACAGTTTCTTAGGATCCTAGAGAGGAAAAGGGCCTAGGCCAGAGGGAGTGGAGCTCAGGAACTGATCGCTGGAGCAAGACGTGCATGGAGGCCAGACCCAGGGTCCCAGACCTGCGAGCTCCCCTCCCCTAGGCCTGTCTCCAGTGGGAAGGAAGCCCTCGTGCTCCTCAACTGTATGCCACCATGAGAAGCGCATCCACACAGAACCACCAGACCCTCAGTGCATCTCGGGGGTCTGAAAAAGTCTCTCATGACAAAACCCTTACTAGACACCATGCACTCAGATGTCTGCTTTTCTCATTCGTTCTTTAAAAAAAAGCTGGTTACAACCAATCAAACTGATTTCACAACCTGCATGCTACAATCTCCAAAGGGCCACCCTCCGAAGTCCAACATCCTGGGGGTTTATTAACCAGCACAGAACTCTCCACGGCATGGAACTCACTGTTGCTTGGGCTCAGGTGATCTAAGATGTCACTCACTGAGATGTTACATAATGAAAAGCACTTTTCTAAAATGGCCAGCAGCCGGACACTGCAGGGCAAGGCTTAAGATACGACAGCAGAAACAGAGGACGTGTTCCACTGGTTACTGTTAGCCTGAAGGAGAGGCCCCCCGACACGCCTGGCGTTAACCATCAGTGGTCATGAGACAGCCAAGTGCATCTCCCTTGCCGATGTCAATCCCGCCAACCGATGATCTAGCCCCCTGGCACCTCGTCCCTGGCAGGCTGGCCCTCGCTCCCCTGTACTCAATCTGCAGCCGTCAGCAGATGGGATGTCCCCCAGGGAAAGCCTGGTGGCCTGTCCTCCACTGGGCCCTTCCACCAGCAGCAGTCTTCCCTCATCGGTCCTGGTATCATTCAGTTTGTGCCCTTTGAAACTAACTTGCTCGGTACTACACTATTTATTTTTTCAGCATCTTCTCAAACCGGGATCTCCCCAACTAGCTCTCTGAGAGCAAGGCCCACAGTGACTCACACTTGTGCCCAGCACTGTGCTCCTTCCCTATCACTCTGGCTTCCATTTCAACACCTTTAGCTATACAATATACAGAGACATACTGACTACTTTTGAACGTTTAACAAAATGGATTTTACTTAAACAACCAAAAAGCCAAAACAGGATTTTTCTCCCTGGAATACACTAAGTCAGGGATGTTTTTCACAATGAGCTGCAGGGTCAGTGGGATCCTGCCTAGCACGGGCTCAGCCACCCCCAGTGCTGTGTTGAGACTTAAGTTGCTGACTCAGTTACTTCAGTGCTTTGAAATAACTTCTGAGAAAATTAATTTGTTTCCGTATAAGATGGGTTTTGTCTCTAAAGTCATTATTATCTCAGTTAAACAAAATAAGCACAAATGGTTCAAGCTACAGGGGAACATACAGATGATTTCAATTTCCAGGAAACATGAGGCAACGAGGGGAACCCTGAGCAAGAGCTGGGCTCCAGGAGGCAACAGGACACCAGTCTCCTCTGTGCATCAGATGGACTCCTGACCTCACCGCAAGTTCAGAGCAAAGACCACCAGGGCCTGAGCTGGGAGCAGAAATGAGGCTCCATGCCTGTCTGGCCACAGGAGAGTCTTTCTCCTCATCCCTGGGCCCCCAATGCCTCATTGATGACACAGGGAAATGCCCAGTCCACCCAGGGACAGACTCAGAAGTTTATTGGGGTGGGAAGCCCTTTCAGAACAAACACAAAATGCCCATGCCCTCCACACAACAGCAAGTTTAACAGAGAGAAACCTAAAATGGAGAGAGACAGCAGTCTCAAAAGGTTACAATTAGAACTGACTCTGCAAATTTACAAAATTAGATGGTGCACAGCTTGGGCCCATGCGGCCTTCGAAGGGATCAAGTGGGTGAGGGCTGAGCATCTCCCCAGGATTTTAGCGGTGGTCAGGGGGTGCCTAGTTCCTAGTGACCATATGGGGCCTGTGTGTGATCAGCACAGTGCCAGTGTCCTAGTGACCACATAGTATCTGTCAGTGGTCAGTGTGGTGCCTGCATCCCAGTGACTACACAGGGGCTGTCAGTGGTCAGACTGATGCCCACATCCAAGGGTCAGACTCCACTGCCTGAAAAGATGGTCTTACATGGATGATCCTACACAGGGACTTCAATGCCTCAGATGTTTATTTACCATCACACAGAGATGTGTGTGCCCTCTGTCCAGACAGATCAGGTCTGGCTCTGGAGCACCTGTCCCAGTGCTGGGCAAGATTTCCAGAGGGTGAGTGAGTGGTGACCGGAGGCCTCTTAAATTAGATGGTCAGGAGCCCCATGGATGAGTGGTTAAGTTTGCATGCTCTGCTTCAGCAGCCCAGGGTTTCACTGGTTCGGATCCTGGGTGCGGACATGGCAAAGCTGGTCACGCCATGCTGAGGCAGCATCCCACATACCACAACTAGAAGGACTCACAACTAGAATATACAACTATGTACTGGGGGGCTTTGGGGAGAAAAAGGAGAAACAAAATCTTGAAAAAAAAAATTAGATGGTCAGGGAAGGCCTTTCTCAGAAGGTGACAGTCAGCAAACAACGAAGACAAAAATCACTACCCAAAAAAACCCTTAAAAATGCTATGTACGGACCTTGCTCTGATGTGATGAGAAGCGCTCTGGGGTCTTCCTCCCAAACCTGTCACCCAGTGGATCATGAGACAACAGGAGACAGAGCCCAACCGGGGGACATTCTACAAAACCTGACCACTCCTCCTCAAAACCATCAAGGTATCAAAACAAGGGGTTTGAGAAAGTTATAGTCAAGAAGAGCCCAAGGAGACGCATGCTGAAATGTCCTGGGGGTCCTTGTGGGGCCCCAGGACAGGAGAGCCCAAGATCTGGGTAACATCTGGACTTCAGTGAGCAACGATGCATCGACAGACGCTTGTTATGCTAACGTCAAAGGACAGCGAGAGGGGAAGCTTGGGTGTGGGGGCCACAGGACTCTGTACTATCCTTGCAACTTCCCTGCAAGTCTGAAACTATTCTAAAACTAAAAAAATTATTTTAAAGATGTCATGCAGAAAAACAGCAGTTTCAATGCTCTTGCCTAAGGTGGAAACCGCCGGCCTGTGTCATTCCTGAAGCCCAGGATCCTCTCCTCCTCCCCGGCCGCCATCCTGGCCACCCCAGGCCCTCACCCGTCTACATTACACATTACTACCGAGGTCTCTGGAAAGTTCTGCTAGACACTGACTCACGGCAAACACTGGTCGCTTTACCAGACCGCCACCTTCTGGCCACATTTCACCAAAACAGCTCAGTGAGGAGAGGAGTGAATTTCTGAGAGGTCAAAGTCACGGTTTCCACCTCTGCCGTTTCCGTGGTTTCCAATGTGGAGCAGTAGAAACAGAGGTGCTGCAGGTGGCGTCATGTCGGCAGATGCCACCGCAGCAGAGCCAACAGGCAGAGCATGCTCTCGCGGCTGGGCTTGGATGAGATGACTGCAAAGTTCCTAGCAAATCAGATACCTTCCTGCTTACTGAACTCAGCATGCTAGCTAACCCCAAACTCCTTGTCAGTGTGCCTCTCAAACCACGGTGGTGAGCGCACACCCCCAAGGCAGGGTGGCTCACAAGCGGATGGCACTTCTCGCTTGGTCCAGATTCAGACACACTGCAGGGATCCCACCCAGAGGCTAAAGTTAGCACCAAGATGAAAACCCATCTGTCGTCCTGGATGTGGCTCAGCTCATTCCACACACATACAATCCATTACTGTGATGGGCGAGGCCACGGTCTCCAGTGATTCAATCCAGTCCTGGTTTAGGTGTTGCTGGGAAGGTATCTGAGATGTGGAGAAGACCTGTTAATTGGCTGACTTTGGGGAAGGGAGCCTGTCCTAGACAATCTGATGGGCCTGGCTGAATCAGCTGAAAGGCCTTAAAAGCAGATTTGCGGCTTCTCTGAGGAGGGTATTGGGCCTGTGGCGAGCAGCCTCAGCCTGTGCCCAAGAGGTCCAGCCTGCTGTTCCTGATGGCATGTGTGCAGAATTTGCACCCATCTAGCTTCCTGCAATCCCACTGCGGCTATGGAGGCCCTGGCACTCATTCCGTGCTCCTCCCCAGCTCTGTCTGCAGCCTGGACGCTCTGGGTCAGAGCTGCCATCTCACCTTCCAGGGGCCCGCCCTCACAAAAGCAGGCACAGCAAGTTCACACTCTTCCCACTACAGCATGACGTCTGTGCCACATGTGGCACGCTCGCTTCTGCCATCTCATTCATTACTTCTGTGCCATGTTCTCTCTCTGAAACCACCATGCCTGATATAAAAGCCACAAAGTGGCGGAGCTTCATGAAGACAAGGGCTGTACATTTCATTTAGTCTTGCTGTCAGGGCAAGGGGGCCTGGCACCATGCCTGGCACAGGGCGTCTGAAGCAGCACCCGCAGAACTGGCAGCCGACGGCACTCTGCATCCAGCCTGCCAGCCCCGGGCCTCCTCCCAGAGGACAGCAGCAGTGGGGCAACTCAGTCAGAGACACGGGGTGTCAGAGAGGCTCCCAGGCTGGCTCCAGATGGCCATGCCTGAAGGCCCTTCTGGCCAGGTCTTATGTGGGCTCTGCAGCCCACCCTTCTCAGCCCTTCTATGGGCCAGCTTCTGAGTCCTGCCTTAAGTGAGGGCCAAAGAAGAATCTAGAAATGCCAAGAAAGTAAGTTTTTGTTTTTTTTAAAGATTTTTATTTTTTTTCCTTTTTCTCCCCAAAGCCCCCCAGTACATAGTTGTATATTCTTTCGTTGTGGGTCCTTCTAGTTGTGGCATGTGGGATGCTGCCTCAGTGTGGTTTGATGAGCAGTGCCATGTCCGCACCCGGGATTCGAACCAACAAAACACTGGGCCCCCTGCAGTGGAGCGCACGAACTTAACCACTCGGCCACGGGGCCAGCCCCAAGAAAGTAAGTTTTTGAATTTTCACATGGACATTTCCAACATTTCAGTAGTTATGGGACCAGATCTATTATCAAGTATACTTCTTTTGGAAACCTGAAGTCATCTAGAATAACATAAAAATATTCATGTGTTAGGGAAACAGATTACATATTGGAACCAAAATCAATCACTTAAGAGAACAAGAAAAGGAAGTGAAATAGTGACAAACATGTCTCTTCCTTTAATAGACACTCAGCCACCAAAGAAGTCACGACAATACAGAAGTGACATCACCTATAATGCTAGTATTTGAAAATATCAGAATATTTTACGACTTTGGGATTTCTTAAGCAGGGCTCAAAAACAAACTTAAGGGGAAAAATGGTAGATTTGACCACAGCAAAATTAAAGATTTCTGTAATAGAGGCTGATGGTCTGGGAGAAGTATTGGCAGCCTCTAAAGTCAACAAGGGATGAATAGAATATATAGGGAACACCTGCAAATCTGAAAAACAAAGAGACAGCCCATTAGGAAAAAAACCAGAACAGGCAATCCACAGAGCAAACCCGCGGGGCCAAAAGCAAATAAAAAGTGTCCAATGGTCCATCTCAGAATCAATCAAAGAAATGAGATGCTATAAGATGCTCAGAATGCAAAACGGAGTAGTCAGGGATAGCAGGTATAATGTGCTAGGGAGGAGGTAGGGACCCACGCCCTCACCACATGTGGACGTGGGATGTATCCATGTATTACCACCCACACAGACCCCTACGGCCATGCCCAGCTACCCCATCCACACCCCACAGAGATGCAAGAGGGCACTGTGGCCACACTGCCAGGGAGAGAGAGGGTTTCACAGTACCTCACAGACGCCAAAAAACAAACTCTATGAGACGTAGCTTTCAAAGATTCTGATACCTAAGCACACTGGACGGTGGGCTGGGAAGACTTGATTGACCGCCAAGAGACCAGGAGTGCAGAGGGACGGGAAAGCCACCAGAGCTGGCGGGATGGTGCCAGTTAAGATCCTAAAGTGCTCGTTCTCAAATCAAACAGAGGAAAGAGGTGAAAACACCAAATTTGGAGCTTCCCTTTGCTCTGAAAGGGTCATCAAAACCCTTTCTGATTTATTTGGAAACTCACACAGTTCTCAAGTGTGTAATAAACCTGAGTGATTTGAGACTCACAGATGGCAAGTACTAAGGAAAACGGTCTGAAATTATTTTTATTTACATACAAATGGGCAATCGCTAGTGAGCTGAAACCAGTAGCTGCTCAAGTGATGCATCATGTCAACATGTACCAAGGGGGTGCTGAGTCTGGTTGTGACGCCAGAGGTCTGTGCACAGGCTGTTTTGACAGGCACTCACCTGCATGCCAGACTGAGCAGCCCTTCTCTGCCAGGGAAGAGGTCCCAGTGCTCCCGAGTGTCCTGGTGTCTTCCAGCAACTCCATCTTCTCGCTGAACTGTACTTCCAAAATGGGGATGACCTCTGGCATCTTGGCAGATATCAAACGATAGGCTATGTCTGGCTTCCCAATAAACCGCTGGCGGATGCTAATTTCGTAAGGTGTGTGAACCTTAATGTCATCTACATCTTCTCGTTCAAATCTGTGCATGAGCAAAGAATCTGAGTCATGGATCTCCAACCCAGAAACAAGGACGGTGAACCTTCCTGGTTTAACATGAGATTCTGTTCTTTGGGAAATAACAGCAGGAATTCTGATCACTATCCCTTCTTTCCCCAGAGCTTTGGAATTAGCCATTGAGGTGCCTCCCCTGGTCTTTGTTTCTGACGGCATCTTCCAAAGCTTGGAGCTAAAGGGCCACCAAGAAGGAGATTCCAGTTCTGTCAGCAACCTAAAAGAGCAAATGAAACACAGACAACTAGTCAATTGATTTTCGATACTGTTTTTAAAACTGCTTTTGTCTTTATAAAGCACTTTACTGTTGTACAGTTTTCTTTTCCACAAGCACTCCATGAAGCAGAAAGAGCAGGAATTAATATCCCCAAGTTTTAGAAAAGAAACCGAGGCTGAGAGCAGCAGGACATTCACCTGCAGACACAAAGCTAATCAGTAGTAAAGACACAACCAGAACACACATCTCCAATCAGAATGTTGTTTTTTTCACACCTGACGCTGGATACTTTTGACTCAAAATAAATCCTGATCATAATCTCTAAAGGACTGTCAAACAGAACTTTTTGGCTTAATCTGTACTGTCTAATACAATAATAGGCACATCTGGCTACTGGGCCTCTGAAGTGCAGCTAATGCAACGAGGAATGGAATTTTAAACTTAATTTAACGTGGCTCGTGGCTACCATACTGGACAGCATAACTCTAAAGTAGCCAGTAATAACGAGTCAATAGAGGAGGAGAAAATGGAAGCAGGAAAGGAAAAGCAAAGGAACAAAGATCAAATGGAAGAAACAGAAAACAAATAACAAGATGGTGGAATTAAACTCAACCATATTAGCAATTATACTAAATATAAATGGACTAAATTCTCTAATTAAAAGGCAGGTTGTCAGCCTGGGTCAAGAAACAAGACCCAGCTATATCCTGTTCACAAGGGACACTGTGAAATATAAAGACACAGATAAATCAAAGTAAAGGAATTGCAAAAGACATATCATAGCAGAAGTCACTTTAAGACTAGGAGTATTACCAGGGATAAAGAGGGACAATGCAGAATAGTAAGAGAGTAAATCCAACAGAAAGACTTAACAATACTAAATATGTATGCATTTAGTAACAGAACTTCACAATTCATTAAGCAAAAATTAACAAAACTAAAAGGAGAAATAGACAATACAGTTGTAGATTTTAACAAATTTCTCCCCATGATTGATATAGCAAGAAGACAAAAATAATTAGTAAGAATATAGAAATTTGAACACTATTTAACCAACTCAACCTGACTGATATTTATAGAAACATCATCCAGCTGCTGAATGCACTCTTTCCAATTACGTTTAGAACATAAAAAAAAGAGTATAACAAGTTTTAATAAATTTCAACCATGTCCTCTGTCCTCAAATAAATGAAACCAGAAATCACTAATAAAAAGCTCACTAGAAAATCCTTAAATATTTAGAAATTAAACACAGTTCCAAATAAAGGAAATTAGAAACTATTTGAAGTGAATGAAATGGAAAACATGACATACAAAAAATGGTGGGATGCAAACAGAGCAGAAGTTTATAGTTCTCAATGCATGTATTTGAAAACTTCTTAGAAAAGTTTAAAATCAGTGATCTAAGCTTCTATCTCAAAAAGTTATAAATTGAACCCAAAGTAAGTAGAAGAAAGGAAAAGCAGCTATCAGTGAAACTGAAAACAGAAAAAATACAAAATACTAACAAAGCCAAAAGTTAGCTCCTTGAAATAATTTAAAAAATTAAACTCCAGTAAGAAACGATCAAGAAAAAAAGTTAAGAAAATGCAAATTACCAATCAGGAATTAAAAGAGGGCATTGCAATAGATACTTCAGCCCTTGAAAGGCTTATGGGAATATTATATCCAGTTTTAGACCAAAAAATTGGACAACTTAGATGAAATAGACTAAATACTTGAAAAGTCCAACCTTCTAAAACTGAGGCAAGAAATAGTTTAAGAATATGACCAGCCTCACAAAGAAATTAAATCTGTACTTAAAAATCTTGTCATAGAGAAAACTATTATCCAGGTCGTCTCACTGATGAATTCTGCCAAACACACAAGGAAGAAATAACAATTGTACACCAACCCTTTGAAAGAATAAAGCAAGAGTGAATGCCTTGCCCGTTCAGTTCACAAGACCACCGTAACTCCTACACCAAAACTCAGTGAGGATGGTACAAGAAAGCAAGTACGTAGCAGTCAGTAACACAGATGCAGAATTCCTTACAAAAATATTAGCTAATCAAACCTAACAATACATAAAAAAGACTATTATGTCATGATAAAGTGATATTAATCCCAGGAAACTGAGGTTGAGTTAACATTTGAAAATTAATCAATGTAATATATCTTATTGGTAGAAAAACAGAAGGAAACTCGATGATCGTCACAAAAGATGCAGAAAAAGAATCTGATAAAATTCAACATTCATTCATGTTAAAACTTCCAGCAGAAACAGAAGGAAATTTCCTCAATCTGATACAGAACATCTATAAAAACTTACAAATAACAGCTTGCCTAATGTTAAAAAAGTCCATGAGATCAGAAACAAAGTAAAAAAATGGGCAGACCTCCAAACTATCTGAATTTTGAAAGCATTCCCCAAGTCACACGGATCTAACAGCAAAGGGTAGAGCATTATCTGCACAGGCATTTAAGCATAACCTCTGCCAAACCAAAAGCTGACCACTGAGCCATGCTGACGCAGGGACAGCCCCTGCGAACCAAGCCAAGCCTGAAAATCAAAACATTTTAAAAAAATTTAAAAAGCTGAGCAGAGACAGCAGATGTTGCATATGACAGTGGAATGCACTCCACAGAATCAGTCCAGGCAGATGATTAAAATGAACAAGCAAACAAAAACCACCACCAACACCACCACCTCGCAGTGAGGAGAGAGAGAAGAATCCAGAGTTATGTAACAATGTATTAGTTAAAATGCCAAGTTTTTTAACAAAAAAGTATGACACATGCAAGGAAACACAAAAGCGTGAGCCATACACAGGAAGAAAAATAATCAATAGAATCCACTTCTGAGAGCACTCAGATATTGGCTTTAAGAGATAAGGATTTCAAAGAAACTACTGAAAATGTTAAGAATTAAAGGAAATCATGTTAAAAGGATTAAAGAAAAGCATGGTGATGCCAACCTTAAAAATAAAGCAGCCAGCTATTTTACCAGCAAAATGAGTTTATTCAAGAATAGCCAAAGAATTGCAAATCAAGATGTGCATGCTATGGCAGACCACAGAGAAATCCAACAAACAAGGGAGAGGAACATCATTTTTTGGGAGAAAGAAGGAAATTGGGAGGGTCGTTCTGCATGAAAGTCCATTGAGAAAAGCAGGAGTTCAGGATGGTGGTGGTTTCTTATTGGCTGAGTCGCTGGGGTCGTTGACTTCTGTTTGGGACGGAATGCATATTTCTTCCTGTAGTTAAGAATTCTTTCTTGTTGACTCTTGTTGGGGCCTATAACTGACCTCAAGTGGTACTGCGGGGGAGCTCCCCCTTCTGGCCTCCTGACTCCATTTTAAATGAGGTTTCCTTTTATTAATTTTCAGTGACAATGATTCATCAAATAGAGACTATCAATAGAGAGGTAGAAATTATATAAAAAGAACTAAATGAAATTTCTCAAATCAAAAAGACAATAACAGAAATAAGAACATCACTAGAGGGGCTCAACAGCAGATTTGAAATGGCAGAAGAAAGAATCAGTGAATTTGAAGACACAGCAATAGAAATTATACAATCTGAAGATGAGGAAAAAAGAAGGAAGAAAATGAACAGATTCTCAGGGACCTGGGGGTACCACTGAACACACCACCATCATACACATAACATGGCTGTGTGAGGGATAGGAGAGAAAGGGAGAGAAAAAATGTTTGAAGAAATAAAGTCAAAATTTCCCAGATTTGATGGAAAAAAAATAACCTATATCCAAGAACCTACACAAATGCCAAGCAGAATAAACACAGAGATCCACGCCATCATCAGACAGCTTTGAGACACGGACAAAGAGGAAACCTGAAAGCAGTAACAGCGAAATGATTCATGATGAATGAGGGAACCATTACAATACGGACAGTGACCTCCGTCAGAGACAACGGGCATCAGGAGGCAGCGGGACGACATATGCACACTTCCAAAAGAAACAAAACTGTCACTGAGGATTCTATATCCAGCATAACTATTCTTCAAAAAGTAAAGCAAAATAAAAACATTCCCAAACAAATACTGAAAGAATCTACCGCTAGCAAGCCTGCCTCCTGCAGAAAAGACTAAAGGAAGTTCTTTGGGCTGCAAGGAAGCAACACCCTCGGAGGGAAACTCAAATTCACACAAGGAAACAAAGAGCTCTGGTAAGGTCATCGTGCAGGTGATTAGACAATACAAACATTTCCATTTACTTTCTTGACTGATTTAAAAGACAACTGCATAAAGTAATTATTTAAAAATTATACTGTAGGGCTTATAACACACAAAATATAATATATATGACATATAAAAGCACAGAAGAGGTTTAGGAGAATGAGAGAGATGGCAACTCAAATGACATGTACTGAGAACAGTAAGTATGCAGAACAGGATAAAATATCCTATATTTTTGATTTCTTCTCTTAACTTCTTTAAAAGATACAAGATGGTACAAAGTAATAATTATAGTAGTGTATTATTGAGTCTGTAACATATATAGACAGAACATGTATGACAATAATAGCACAAGAGAGGGGAGGGAATGAACCTATGATGGTGCATCTTAAATGAGTATCAATCTGAAGTAGATCATGGTAAATTAAGGTGCATATTGTAACATCTAGCATAACAATTGAGAAAATAATTTTTAAATGTAATCAAAATATTAATAAAAATTTAAATGGTAAATTAGAAAAAAACTAATGTACACACAGAAGGTGGTAAAGGAGGAACAGAGGAACAAAAATGACAGACATATAGAAAACAAACAGCAAAGTCACAGAAGTAATCCAACCATGTCAATAATAAGAATAAACATAAATGGACAAAAGATTATAATCAAAAGGCAGAAGTTGTCACTCTGGATTAACAGAAATATATAAGATCAGACTATAAGTTGTTCACAAGAGACAAATTTTAGATTTGAAGATACAAACAGATTGAAAATAAAAAGATATACCACACAAACAGTGTTCATAAGGGAGCTAGAGTGGCTATATTAATATTAGACAAAATAGATTTTAAGATAAAAAAATACATAGATGAAGAGAATCATTTTATAATGATAAAAGGGTCAATTTATTATGAGGAAACAATGATTATGAACATATACATACCTAACAACAGAGCCCCAAAATACATGATGAAAATATTGACAGAATTGAAGGAGAAACAGACAATTCAACAATAATAGCTGGAGACTTCAATACCCAAATCTTACTAATGGACCAAAAAACTATACAGAAAACTGTCAAAGATGGAGAACTGTTGAACAACTCTATCAACAAATTTCATCTAATTAGCATCTAAGTAACACTTCATTCAACACCAGGATGCACATTCTTCTCAAGGGCAAATGGAACATTCTCCAGCACAGATGATATGCTAGACCAGGGGTCAGCAAAATTCTTCTGTAAAGGACCAAACAGTAAATATTTTAGGCTTTGAGGACCAACTATCTCTGTTGCAAATACTCAACAATGTGGTTATCAAAATAACCACAAATGAATGGGCACAGCTGTGTCCCAATAAAACTTCATTTGTAAAAACAGGAGGTGGGATGCATTTAGCCCACAGGCTGTAGTGTGCCACCCCTTGATAAGCCATAAAACAAGTTCCAATAAATTTTAAAATATTTAAGTAATACAAAGTGTCTTTGTTCCCTGACTATGGTGCAATGAAATAGAAATCAACAGAAGGCTATTTTGGAAGACCACAAATATTTAGAAATCAAACAACACCCTCCAAATAACCAATGTGTCAAAGAAGTAATCCTGAGGGCAATTAGAAAACGGTCTGAGCCACCTGAAAACAAAACACTGCCTACCAAAATATATGGGATGCAGCTAAAGTAGTAATTCAAGGGAAATCTCTAACTATAAAGGCCTGTATTACAAAAGAAGATCTCAAATCAATAACACAGTCTTCCACACTAAGAAACAAGGAAACAGAAGAGCAAACTAAAAAAGGAAATCTGGCGCTGGCCTGGTGGCGCAGTGGTTTAGTTCGCACGTTCCACTTCTTGGCAGCCTGGGGTTCGCCAGTTCGGATCCTGGATGCAGACGTGGCACCACTTGGCACACCATGCTGTGGTAGGCATCCCACATATAAAGTAGAGGAAGATGGGCATGGATGTTAGCTCAGGGCCAGTCTTCCTCAAAAAAATTAAATTAAATTAAATTAAAAATAAAAAAGGAAATGAAAAGAGAAGCATGAAAGAGAAAAATCAATGAAACCAGAAGTTAGTTATTTGAAAACATCAATGAAATTGACAAACTTTTAAGGTTAGATTGACCAAGAAAAAAAGAACACACAAATTACTAAATCAGGAATGAAAGCAAACATTAATACTGACCTTACATAAATTAAAAAAATTATAAGCTACAAGCAACTTTATGCCAAAACATTAGACAATTTAGATAAAATGGAAAAATTCCTAGAATATTCCAAATTACTAAACTGACTCAAGAAGAAAAGGAAAATCTGCATATATCTATTCAAGCAAAGAAACGAATTGGTAATTAAAAATGTCCCACAGAAAGAAAAGCTCAGGGCCAGCTGGCTTCACTGGCAAATTCCATTAAACATTTAAAGAAGAAATAATACCAATCCTTCACAAATTCCTCAAGAATATAAAGATAAGGGGTAGTATTAACCCAAAACCAAAGCTAGACAAAGATGTCACAAGAAAGAAAACTACAGACCAATATACCCCATGACTATAGACACAAAATCCCAACAAGGTTAGCAAGCCAACCCAAAAAGGAGTACATACCATGATCAAGAGGAATTTATCTCAAGTATGAAAACCCCTCCTTGAGATAAATGAAAGGTCGGTTTAGTGTCTGAAAATCAATTAATGTGCTACACCGTATTAACAGACTCAAAGACAAAACCACATGACCGTCTCAATAGATGGTGAAAACACATTTGACAAAACCCAGTATCATTCTTGATAAAAACCCTAAAACTAGAAATAGAAGGGAATTTCCTCAGCTTCACACCAAAAAGCTACAGCTGACATCAAACTTGACAGTGAAGAACTGAATGCATTCTCCCTCAACATGGGGACAAGTAGAGGGTATCCGCACTCACCACTTCTTGTCAGCACTGGAGGGCAAACCCAGCCAGTTCAACTAGGCAAGAAAAGGAGATAAAAGGTATCGAGATTAGAAGCCGAAGAGTAAACAGGAGAAGTAAACAAGAGAAAACGTGACTCTGCAGGTAGACAATCCCACAGACCCACCAAGAAACCAAGAGAATACATAAGTTCAGCAAAGTACCAGATGCAAGACCAAGATATCAAGATCAATGGTAGGGCTTCCAGTTCTAGGACAAGATAGAGCAGACGCACTTCTTCTCCCATGCTCCCCACTAAGTGCAGCTTAAAAACCCTGGACACTATATATGAAACAAACAAAAGATTATGAAGAGTGGAGAGGAAAAGTCAGACTGCCTAGGCAGCTTGGGAGTTGGGGAACTTGAGGAGGTGAGTTTCTTTTTATTTAACATGTCCTAGACTGAGTACCGAAGAAGCCAGAAACCTGGATAAGCCACAGGTGCAAACAAAAATAAATAAATACAGGAGGCTTGCTCTCTCTACCCCAAAGACCAGAAAAGGGGCAGCCTGCCAAAAAGAGAATTCTAGACAGTAACGGCTCTACTCCAGCCAAACTCCCCAGAAAGCCAAACTCCCAACCCTCATCAGTAAGTGCCATGTGAGGAACTCAGATGTCCACCCTTGCTCAGCTGCACTGGGGGGTCCTCCTCTATCTGGGGCCATGTCAGAGGAGGCCACATGAAGAGCTCAGACGTCCACCCTCACCCAGCTGCACTGGGTGGTCCTCCCCTATCTGGGGCCATGTCAGAGGAGGCCATGTGAGGAGCTCAGACGTCCACCCTCACCCAGCTGCACTGGGGGGTCCTTCCCTATCTTGGGCAGTGTCAGAGAAGGCCACATAAAGAGCCCAGTGGTAACAAACGAAACCTTATGGGGTCAGTAGAAACCAGGGGGGCGACGGTAACAAGACAGCCCTCATTCTCCCAGCTAGAGTGGTGCTAGCAGAGTTCTATAGGGAAGCCTGAAATTCCACTCCCAGCCAGCAGCAACAGGTGTCTGTTCCCAGCCCAAGGAATAAATAAGGGCCTTGTGGGGAACCTGGACTCACATCCCCACATGGCAGTGAGAGGAATCAGCTTCTTACTCTCAGGGGCACTGTGCTAGGAGACGATCTGCTAAAACAGAAGAACAAGATCCAGAGTCTTATACATAATATCCAAAATGTCCAGGATACAAGGAGAAATCACTCACCATACCAAGAAGCAGAAAAATCTCAGCCTGAATAAAAAAAGGCAAGCAAGAGATGCCAGTACCAGAGGAAACTGATGGAAGAACTTGACAAGGATTTTAAAGCAGCTGTCATAAAAATGCTTCAACAAGCCATTATGAACATGCCAGAAACAAATGAAAAACAGAGAGTCTCAGCAAAGAAATCAAAGACACAAGATTTAAGTACCACATGGGAAGTTTAGAACTGATAAACTGGATGAGGTATATTGCAGCATGAGATGACAGACAAAAGAACCACTGAAATTAAAGATCAAAGAATAGAAATTACCCAATTCAAACAACAGAGAGAAAATATTTTTTAAAAAAAGAACAACAAACCAGAGCCTTGGGAATCTGAGGGCTAAAACAAAAGATTAACATTCATATCATTGGCATTCCAGAAGGAAAAGAAAAAGAATATGGAGCTGAAAAAGTGTTAGAAGAAATAAGGGCTGATAATTTCCCAAATTAGGCAAAAAATACATAAACTCTTAGATTAAAAAAACTGAACAGACTCAAACAGGATAAAAACCAAAGAAATTAATGTTAAGATACACAAAACAGACCAAGGAAAAATCTTGACAGCAGCAAGAGAGACAGGACACCTTACCTACAGGAGAAAAACAACTCAAATAAAAGTGGATTTTTCACCAGAAGTGGTATAAAGCTTTTCAAGTGCCGAAAGAAAAGAACTGTTACTCAAAATTCTATATCCAGTGAAACTATCTTTCAGGAATGAAGAAGAAATCGAATTATTCTCAGAGGAAGGAAAACTACAGAGAATTTGTTGCCAGCAGGTCTGCCCTAAAAGAATGCTCAACGAAGTACTGGATCAGAAAGGAACTGATGAAGGCAGAAGTCCTGGAACATCAGGAAGGACAGTAGAAAAACGGAAAGAGTAAAAATACAGGGGAATAAAACAGACTTAGCTCCTCCTGAGCTTGCTAAAATAAGCATGATGCTTGAAGTAAAAATTATAACATTGATGTGATTCTCAAAGTACAGATAATTATATCTTAATTTACATTCAACGTATATGAATAAGGTGAAGACACACGAAGACAGTAAGGTATCCACACACCACTCAAACTGGTAAAATGCCAACATCAGTAGGCTGCAACAAATTATGTAAATACATGTATTACGTATAATATAATACCTAGAGTGACCAATGAAGAATCTATACAAGGAGATATATTCAAAACACTATAGATAAATCACAATGGAATTCTAAAATAGTATTCAAATAACTCACAAGAAGGCAGAAAAAAAGACGAATGAGGACCAGAAGGAACAAACAACAAAAAAATAAAATAGGATAAGTCATTTTATATCACATCAATAATTACATTGTTAAGAATGCTAAACTTCCCCAAAATAATCTACAGATTCAACCCAATTTCTACGAAAATCTCAGCTGGCTTTTGTGCAGAAATTGGCTAGGTGATCCTGAAATTTATATGCAAATGCTAGGAACCCAAAACAGCCAAAATAATTTCGAAAAAAAGAACAAAGTTGGTGGACTCATACTACCCGATTGCAAAACTTACTACAAAGCTATAGAAATGAAGATGGTGTGGTATTGGCATAAGGTTACATGTAAGAATCAATGAAACAAGAATTCAGAGTTCAGAAATAAACCTTTGCATTTATGGTCAACTGATTTTCAACAAGAGTGACAAGACTCAATGGGGAAAGAAATCTTTTCAACAAATGTTGCGGAGACAACTGGATATCCAGATGCAAAAATGAACTCAAAATGGATCACAGATCTAAATATAAGAGCTAAAACTATGAAACTCTTAGAAGAAAGCATAGGTGTAAATCTCTGTAATCTTGGATTAGGCAATGGATTCTTAGATTTAACACAAAAAGGCAAGTGACAAAAGAAAAAATAGATACATTGGACTTCATCAAAATGAAAATCTGTGCTTCAAAGAACACCACTGAGAACAGGAAGTGGCTTCTGGTTTACTATGAATACCCCTGCACCCTTCAGTCCTGACGGTGGCACTCATCTCTACAATCCTGGCAGGAACGTGAAATTATTTCTTGTTTACTATGAATACCCCTGCACCCTTCAGTCCTGACGGTGGCACTCATCTCTGCAATCCCTCCAGGAACTGATGTTGGTTCTCCTTCACTATTTTTCTAGGGACAGACAGTTCCAGTGGCCTTTCGCATCAGAACAGCCCTCACCTCTCAGGTCAGGGAACCAGTGTTTGGATTCCGCCAGTTGCTGAATATGTCTATCCCAATTATGTACTCCAGAACTGGGAAAATAACCATAGGATGGGTCGGAGGCCCACTGGGCCCACCATGAGATGGACCTGAGCTAAAACTCTACTGAGTACTTGACCTCCACATCCCCTACTCTGACTGGTGGACCAGAGTGACATTCTGCGTCTCCAAGGAGCCGTGACAATTCAGAGCCAGTCCAGCGGTCCCTGAAAAGTCTGATTATTTCCGTTTCCCCAATGCACTGTCACTCTGGTAAGATGCCATCTTTGGGCAAGGCCGGGAGAAAGATAAACAGTAGAAACTTTTGGTTGCATACTGGGGGTCCTTCCTCAAGGGAACCCAGCTTCTCCATCCTTCAAGATGTTCTGGGTCTGTAAACTAGTCCAAGTCTGGGAATGGACTGAGGGGCTGTGACTCTGTTTTTCTTATCCAAGCTAGATGCTTGCTCACATGACCTAGAACTCTTCTGCTTATACAGATCAAGCAAAAATTGACTAGACTGCCCATCTACTTCTCTTCTAGGGGCACATGACTGATCAGCTGACACCACAGGTCTCTGGGAGTCAGACTATTCTGGTTGCTGCTTTGACTCTGCTGTCCATTACAGTAACCATCCCCCTTGCCTTTGGTGATTAAAAGCTGCCAGTTGACCCCACCACCCCAGGATCCAATTATCCCCACTGCATTTAAGGATCCAGGCTCAGTCGCAGCAGTTCCCACTGTAATTTCTGGCTTACAGAGAATAGCAACCGCATGGCTCTTCAAGGATGCTGGGGCTCCCTCACAAATTTACTTTCCACAGTCATGGTGAAAAGTGTGTCCTCTGGACCTTGCCAGGGTGGGCGAGGAGGTCTCACGTGAAAATCCACTCCACCACTCCAATCTCCCCAAGCCTTGCAGTCTTCCTCTGGAGCACATCAAGGCAGTTCTGACGCTCACACTTCAATTAGCGTGCGCCACCTTTTAGACCACACCTCAGCTAGCCAACCACACTGTTGAGCCATTTCTAACTCCTCAAGCTATGGCATGGAAACCAGGATCTCTGCTAAGTGGGCCCACTTCAGTAAATTCAGCCTGATCCAACTTTGCATTCCTGTCACCATTACCCCACACCTTTGATATCCATTCCATACATACTCTTCAGATTTCTGTCTGTATAAAATTTGAAAAATCACGCAGTTCTTTCAAAGTGTAGCACACCTCTTCGTGGGTCACACTTTGTGCCTCATCTTTTAGGATTTGCTGGGACTTGAGTCTAGCAACAAATCTAGAAGCAAAGAGGGGTGGTGGGGTTGGGTCCTGAGGAGAATCAGCATTGTCTTGCAAGGCAATGAGGCCATTACAGATTCCTCAGGCAAAGTGTGGTTAACCTCCTCAGATGGGGGTGGACGGGCTGCTTGTACTGGCAAAGAAGATTCATCAGAATTTAGGGGTTCAATGGCCCCAGTTTCACCAGGATCTTCCCCAACGTCCACATCCCAATTTTCAGGATCCCATTTCTTCCCAATCAATGCCCTCAGCTTAACAGCAGACGCCGTGCCAAGCTAGAATTTCAATTTATGCTGTGATTCACCTGCTCACAGGGTGACACTCTGGATCTGGCTTTCAGAAGTCTCAGTCCTGCAGCTACAGGAGCTAAGGGTTTCCCTCAGGGCAGATATAGGAATGTTCAGGTCATTTGTGTGGTGCCCTAAGCTCATCCTTTCCTGTCTCCACTTTGTCCAGCCAATCCCATTATACTCATTAGTCTGACAAAGATGTTATTAGTATCAAATACGTGGTCACTCAGAACCTTGTCTTTTTAAAGAATTTGATTAGGAGCCTCCCATGGTGATATTTTGTGTATCTCTATTGCCATATCATGGCATGTACCACCAGTGCCCTCTATGCTACTGGAAATAAGAGTTACAGTGGCTTTAAATTTAATCAGATTAGAGACTCCAGAAATCACAGAAGCAATTCAGAAACCTCGTGCTTCACTCTTAGTACCAGAACCTGTATCAGTCAGGGTTCTCCAGAGAGACAAAACCAGCAGGATACACACACACACACTATTTAGAGAGAGAGAGAGAGGGGGAAAGAGAGGGAGGAAGAGAGAAACGGAGACAGGGAGGGAGGGGGGGAGAGAGAGAGAAGGACCACATTTTGTGAAGACTACTGAAGGCACCATCACTGCTTAAATCTAGAAGGACTGTCATGGGAAGAGGGACTAGACCTTCTCAGAGCACAGCTCTCAAACACTGGGACCACCGCTCTTTCAGCAGAACCAAAGACTTCACAGTCCACCCAGCCTGCCAGTGGGAAAGGGCTCTGAGATGACAAAGAATTATAAAGAAATATGATAATAAAAATGTGAGCAGTCAGGACACAGGGGCACCAGCAGGTGAGGGGGAAAACAGTACTGGAAACCGGGTGGGAGGGCTTTTAGAGACCAGGTCTGGAAGTGACCTACCTCACTTCTGCCCACAACTTAGTCACATGCCCCGCAACTATAAGGAAGGGTGGAAAACTGTGTTCCCATGAGGAAAACTCACAAAAGGTCTGCTAACCCTACATCTCATGCACAAGCACCCCCTCTTAGGGGTAAGGTTTAGGGCCCTGTTCCCTGCAGCTTTAGGACAATGCCCTTCACCACATAGGTACTTAGGAGACAAGGATCCAAGAAATAGCAACAGGCAGTGACCGCAGAGTGGGGTCGCTCAGGGGCAAGGGTTCCCACAAACAGCAGCCACGCAACCATCAGGCCCACGCCCAGGAGGCCACCTCTTCACCTGAGCGCCCATGCAGCCCTGCCAGAGTGGAAGAGCTGCTGCCGCTGTGCTCCAAGCGCCCTACCACTTCCTCCATCTCGGAGGCAGCGCAGCGCTTCTCCAGCATGGTCTCTGAGACCCCCGGGGAGTCTGGAGGGAAAACCACTTCCCAACAACACCAGGACCCCGCTGGCTCTTCTGCTTTTCCTCTCAGAGGGAACAAGGGGTTTCCAAGTGGGCTGGCTGCAGAAGCAGGCGGAGGGGCCAGCTGCCTTCCAGTTAGCTTTACTCTAAAGAGATGTGCAAAATCTCACACGGCACCATTCTTCTCACCAAACAAGTTTTGCTTTATAAAAGTTATTTTTCACAAAAAAAAGTTATTTATGTTACTAGGTCATGGGTTTATTATCATACTTTTAAACAATAAGTAATTTTTTATTTCTAAGTTTTAAAAAAATATGGTAAATATTGGTATATATAACCCACATAAAAAAAAGCTCTTTGGGGTCCTCAATTTTTAAGAGAGTGGAGGGTCCCGAGACTGGAGGTTTGAGAGTGGCTGGCGCAGCAGATTCTGGAGCCAAAATGCTTCAGTTCAAACCTTGCTTCTCTACAGCTGTGTAAAAACAAGACAAAACTGTGCTAACAAACTTAGTGTGTGCTCCTGGCCTCTCAGCCTCAGTCACCCAACACGTGAAATGAAGTTACGAATAACATGTTATCTTGGCTTATCTGTTGATCAAATGAGGAAATCCTCATTAAACACTTAAACCGTACTGGCACACTGTGGGTACCTGGCACTCAGTAATTGCTGGCCCTTACCATCTGTATGCCCATGGCCGCAGCCCACTGTAACCGCCCACAACAGGGGCGTACCCCACGTTTTCAGAATGTCAGATGCGTATCAAACATGGGATGATGGACAAGACACCCCAGCCATCCCAGGTCAGGTCAGGGTTACAGTGTTTACCTGTCAGCCACATCCAGGTCAGATTCCATCTTGTCCAGGCCTCTCGCGATACTGTCCAGCTGCTCACCCTGATGGTGGAGGACTCTGGCTGTATCTTCTAGACGCTTCTGGGAACAGGCCATCAGACCTGTCAGCTCCTTTCCCTTGGTCATGGAGGAGGATGGCTCCTCAAGAGCAGCTCCTGGCTGAGACAACAGCAGCTGTCTCCAGAAATGTTCGATGATGTTGAAAACAACATTCCGATTAGGCTGCAAGGAACTGAACCAGTGCTTGATGTGGTCCTTTTCCAGGATGGTGATAGAACTGAAGATAAAATGAGAGGCCTCTTTCTTGACCTCACTTATACTAGCAAGGGGAAAGCTGACAAGAATGTCTCCAGTTTTATCAGTTGTAAATTTCAGTGAGAGAGAAGTTAATGAAAGTTTTCCAGGGACCCATCGCTTCTCACGTTCTAAATAGTAGGAGCATGGCCAGGTGTGGACACAGATGTCTCTGCTCATCTGGTTCCGGGGTTGGCCTGCACCACGGCCAAGGCCACTCTGCCTCTGAAGGAGAGCGACAAATTAGTGGGTGAGTGAGGCTAAAATGTGTCATCACCCCTGGACTAGAGGCACTAGGACCCTGGCAGCCAGGGTATGGTGTAGATCCTGAGCACATCGGAGACCCCAGCACACAGCCGAGTCCTTGCCCAGCAAGGGCTCTCACCCAACCTGTGACAGGCAGGATGAAGCCCTCATCCTACAGCAGACAGAGGAGGGCTGGGGCCAGCAGCGAGAATCCCATGTCCCAGACTTGCGCTCTCCCCAAAGCCCCAGGCCCCCAGGGGCTCTGCACCCACTGGAATACCCACTCAGGCCAGCGTCCACTGCTGGACGTGACTGAAGGAAGGAAACTGCTTGGAACCACAACCCAGGGTCCTTCACTGGAACGCCCTTTCGGCTGCAAGGACCTCATAACTACACATTCCTTATAGGTTTCTAAATGAACATTCTCCTTTTGAAACTTTTATAAACAATTTCATAGAGAAAATAATCCTATAGACACACTTTTCCCTTCTTGAATCTCACTTTTACAGAGTTCTCCACAAGTATGTAGTTATATGTAATTATTCATATAGTTGTAAGTAATGAAGGTGTAATATTCATATCTATAATTTACATTTATCCATGCAGTTTGAAAAGTCACAAACGACAGACTTGAAATAATCCTATGGAACATTTAGTCTAACCCTCTCATTGTACAGATAAAGAATACAAGACCAAGAGAGGACGAGAACCTCCTACAACATCAAACCACAGGTTCGTAACACTGACCCACTGGAACCAGGCCTGGTAACGCCCAGTCCCATGCTCTTCCAGGCAGATCCACCTGTAATGTGGCATTTCTTCCACTTCTCTCTCTCTCACACACATACACACACACTTTAATTATGGCATTGACTTCACTTATAAAAATAGGAGAACAAATAACTAATATCATCTTAAAATATTGAAAAATGTGGCTTTCACAGAATGGCTGGAGGCCACAAGGACTCTCTGCATTCCATCAACAAGTTTTAAGTCCCCGCCATGCATGCTGGGCTGCAGGTACAAGAGAAGCAACACTGACACAGTTCCTGGCTCCTGGAGCTTGAAGTCCACAGCAATTCTATGAATTTCCTCAGTTATACTCCAAAGGCCCAGACTCCTCAATGTAATTACTGTACTTGACACCACATCAAGCAACACTAGGCTGGACGAGACAACAAAAAAGGCAGTAGCTGCACCTGAAGAGCTTGTGTCCAACAATTTTGTGTCGAGATCTCTAATTATACAGAAACAAAGCGATCTGAGAACAGGCAACGTACCATCAAACACAAAGTGAGATAATGCAAGCAAAACCCCAAAGCTCACAGGGCTGTGGGTATGGGAAGGAACGGGAAGGGAGTCTTCAGAGGACCATGGCAGCAGCCTAACTGATCCCCTGCCTTTGGCACTCTAACGCCCCCCACTGCCACGGCAATATTCTTTCCAGAGTCCAGAATGGGAGGGGCCCAGTCCTCAGCCTCTCCCTCCTCATGGGGCTGTACAGACCCTTCGTGTACACTTACTGCATCTGCTCCACGGTAGAGTGACCACGCGTCTATGACAGCAAGCTCTCAGAGGGCAAGCACCAAATTTTATTCACAACCTAACTCAGGGAACACTTTGTGACTAAATGGTTTACAGTGTTTGTCCAGCGGGGCTTCAGCATGGCTGAGATCAATGCTGCAGGCTGGCAGCCCACAGTCCTACTGATGGGAGCCTTAACTAATATGGTTGGAAACAAACTGCACAGACTTCATCCTAGTCAATCAGAGTGGTTGATGGAATGATGTGGGAAAATTCACCAAAGCCAAGATCATACAGAAACAAGAGATGAACATCTTTAGGAGTCAATTCTCCATGTCGTTTCCCCACATCTGTGTCAGCCTTTGTCCCAGACTATCTTCCTTTTTTTCTGTTGGGGAAGATTCACCCTGAGCTAACATCTGTTGCCGATCTTTCTCTTTTTTTCCCCCTCCCCGAAGCCCCAGTGCATGGTTGTATATCTAGTTGTGGGTCCTTCTAGTTCTTCTCTGTGAGCTGCCACCACAGCAGAGGTACTGACAGATAGGGGGTGTGGTTCCGTGACTAGGACATAAATCTGGGCTGCCAAAGTGGTGAGAGTGCTGAACTTTAATCTGGGCTGGCTTCCAGACTACCTTTCTTGTAGCTGCAGATGAGGTCTCCCTCCTGGTCAAGAGAAGACCTGCCTCTTGACCAGGATAATAGGGTACTGTCCCCTTGGAGGCAAGGGTTAGGCAGGCTTGCTAGCAGCCCCTCATAAGACTGGAGGGTTCCTCGGCTGAGACACACACCCACAGGGTGTGCAGTGTCAACCTGGGAAGTCAGAGGCAGGAGGAGCAGGTGCACACATGGAGCCTGCTGGGCCATGCCAGTGGACCCTTGCTCTTGGAGCCGGGTCTCCTGTCCCCTGCGACACTAACAGAATTGCAGGGGGCTCACTCGTCAGCCTGCAACAGGCCGCAGACCCTCTGCAGTCCCTGAGGGGCATGTGTGTGATGGAGACCATTCTACTTTAGGGTTTGGGTTCTCACACCAGGATCTCTCTAATGAAACTAAATATTTAGGAGGCAAACTCCATGAACCCACTCTATCCATTCACAACACCCTAGGATGTTTCTAGTCTATTTAGGGGAACATCAAAACTTCCCCCAAATTCTAATTCACTTTAAAAATAAGCACATGAAAAGTTCAGAAATAGTGAGTCAGAATGGTGGATACCACTGGGGACAAGAGAGGGGGCCTGAAGGGAGCCTCTGCAGTGAGGGTAATGTTCCATTTCTTGTCCTGGGTATACTCTTTTTGTGACAATTCAAGATAGGTGGATTTTCTGTTCTTTCGATTTGTTCATTTTTCTGCATTAATACTTCAATGAAAGGTTTATTGAATACTTATTAACAATATAAATTATATTAGAAATTAGTAATAGGGGCCGGGCCAGTGGCGTAGTGGTTACGTACGTGTGCTCCACTTGGGCAGCCCGGGGTTTGTGGGTTCGGATCCCAGGAACGGCCCTACACACTGCTCATTAAGCTATGCTGTGGCAGCGTCCCAAATACAAAACAGAGAAAGATTGGCATGGACGTTGGCTCAGTAACAATCTTCCTCAAGCAAAAAGCAGAAGATTGGCAATAGATATTAGCTCAGGGCCAATCTTTCTCACCAAAAAAAAAAAAAAGGGGGGGGGGAATTAGTAATGTACACATGAAAGGTATACCAAAACTAAATCTCAGGTGTTCTAATTTCACAAACACATGAAATCACTGCCTTAGGCAGAAAGACAGCTAGAAGACCAACCCCCATGAGTCTCTCACACAGACCACTGCAGCTGTTCCCACTCACGTGTGTGACCCTAAGCAGGATACCTCACCTCTGTGCCTCCCCTTCCTGATCTCTGAAGGGTAGTAAGTGCACCTCTCCCACAGCGTGGCTGTCAGGGTTAAGGGGACTGATGCACAAAGGTGCCTGGAAGAACACCTGGCACCCAGCAGGTGCTCTGTGTGTTCTCACAATCATCAGGAGCACTATAAAGCATCTGCGAGGAAGAACTCAGGGAGGAGTCCAGTTTCTTCTTGCTCTATTTCTTTTACGACTGCTAGAACATTGCCACGCCCAGAAGCTGCCATCTGGTCTCATCAGTTTTCACCATCTGATCAGAGTTGGCTACAGACTGTGCCTGGCCACACAAACAAACAGGATGATGAAGAGACGAAAAGAAGGAAGAACGGGCCCAGTGGACACAAAATGAAGGTGCCAGGTTAAAGCAAAACAGCTCAATTCTATTCAGGCCAAGAGATTTAACTTCTACACTAATATGACCAAACTCCTCATGAGTGCCTTCCAGAACTGGGCAAGGGCAGGCCCAGACTCCAAGACACGCACACATGCCAACCAGCTCCTGCCGCTCAGTCCTACATGTCGGTTCAGATCACCAGTTCTCACTACTCATGCCTGAAATTAGGACAAGCCTAAAACAAAGCTGCCATATTAAGAGTGAGGATTTGTCATCACTGCAAAATAAAATAAGGTATGGGCCTGGATGCAATAAATAGAAAGATGTCAGGGCAGGAGGGACCACAGAGATCTTTGTTTTACAGATGGACGAGCACAGCTCCACTGCGTAGAAGCTCTCGAGGTCCACGCATAGCCAGGCTAGTACTCGTTCAAGGGCACCAGCGTCACCCAGTGACACATGAGCGTCAGTCCTGAGAAAGCAATGCCTGAGGATCTGGATGCTTGCAGGTGTACAACTCAGTCCAGGCACCAAAGGACTACCAGGTGAGAAGACAGGACATATGCACTCAGAGCCAAGCAACAATAAGACTGTACATACTGCACTGAAGAGAAAAGACAGTAAGTGGCAAAGAACATTCTACAAGAGACTGCTGCAGATTGAGGCTGTAGGGAAGGCAAGCCTCCTCCTTGAGGAAGGTGGTAGGACTGGGGCAGGAAGCAGCAGAGACTTTATGCCCTCAGGCCCAGTGCTGCTTTCCCCTGCTTCAGCAGGCATGACACGCGGGCAGCGGGAGAACCTAAGATGCAGGGCTCAGGAAGCTGCCCAAGGAGACAGGAACCCAAGAATCTGTCTTCTTAGCTAGCACAATGACGAAGGCCAGAGCAAGGGAACTCTCAACACCAAAAACGCACCGGACAAACAAACTACCTCACCTCCCACTCTGGGAGGGCCCTGTGAAGGAGCCAGGAAACCCACGCTCTACGTCACTGGAAAGCTCAGGAGATGTCCTCAGCCGCTCAAGACTCCTGGCCTCTCAACAGACCAGCGTCACCTTCCTGAAGGGCTGGATCTGTGGGCTCTCCACAGAAGTCCTCCCAGCATGCGCTGGGACCGGGCAAGGTCCACTGTGAGGGCAGAGTGGCTGGGCAGCTGCCTGTCTCCGTGACCAGGCTCACACGGGACAGGGGAAACGAAAGCTGACGTGTTTTCATCAGACCCTTCTCCCGAGTGAGAGGAACGCTCGCCTAAGCACTCTGAACACAAAACAGACTGCAGAGTGGCTGGAAGGGGCCTCTCACAGGACAGGGAAACGAGGTGCGTGCAGACCTTCAGCTCATGACTGACATGACCACGGTGCCCCGGGAGCTGTGAGGTCCCCAGAGAGCTGCAGACACACCTGCTAGTGCTGTTCTGCCACGTGCCCCTCTGCAGCATTCAGACTGTGAGCACAGGCATCCCTCCATTCACTGTGCTTTGCAGATGGCACGTTTTTCACAAACTGAAGGTGTGTGGCAGCCCTGTATCAAGAAAGTCTACTGGCACCATTTTTCCAACAGCATCTGTTCACTTCTTGTCTCTGTGTCACATTTTGGTAATTCTTGCAGTATTTCAATCTTTTTCATTATTATTATATTTGTTATGGTGATCTGTTATCAGTGATCTTTGATGTTACTATTGTAACCGTTTTGGGGCACTACGAACCACGCCCATGTAAGACGGCGAACTTAATCGATAAATGTTTTGTGTTCCACTGACAGGCTGTTCCCCCATCTCTCTCCCTCTCCTCGTACCTCTCTATTCCCTGGGACACAACAATATTGAAATTAGGCCAAGTAATAACCTTACAGGGCCTCTAAGTGTTCAAGGAAAAGGAAGAGTCGTACATATTTCACTTTAAATCAAAAGCTAGAAGTGATTAAGCTTAGGGAGGGAGGCATGAGGAAAGCTGAGACAGGCCAAAAGCTAGGTCTCTTGCGCCAGTTAGCCAAGTTGTGAAAGCAAAGGAAGAGTTCTTGAAGGAGATTAGAAGTGCTACTCCAATGAACACACAAATGATAAGAAAGTCAAACAGCCTTATTGCTGATATGGAGAAAGTTTTAGTGGTCTGGATAGAAGATCAAACAGCCACAACATGCCCTTAAGCTATGGCCTAATCCAGAGCAAGGCCCTAACTCTCTTTAGTTCTAGGAAGGCTGAGAGTTGATGACGCTGCAGAAGAAATGTGTGAAGCTAGCAGAACTTGGTTCACAAGGTTTAAGGAAAGAAGCCGTCTCTATAACATAAAGTGTAAGGTGAAGCAGCAGGTGCTCGTGGAGAAGCTGCAGCAGGTCATCCAGAAGATCTGGCTAAGAGAATCAATGAAGGTGGCTACACTAGATGACAGATTTTCAATGTGGATGAAACAGCCTTATATTGGAAGAAAATGCCATTTAGGACTTTCGCCGCTGGAGAGGAGAAGTCAGTGCCTGGCTTCAAAGCTTCAAAGGACAGGCCCACTCTCTTGTTAGGGGCTAATGCAGCTGATGACTTTCAGTTGAAGCAAATACTCATTTACTACTCTGAAAATCCTAGGGCCCTTAAGAATTGTGCTGACTCTACTCTGCCTGTGCTCTATAAATGGAACAACAAAGCCTGGATGACAGCACATCTGTTTACAATATAGTTCACTGAATATTTTAAGCCCACTGTTGAGACCTACAGCTCAGAAAAAAAAAGATTCAAAATATTACTGCTCATTGACAAATGCACCTGGTCACCCAAGAGCTCTAAGGGAGATATACTAGATTAATGTTTTCATGCCTGCTAACCCAACATCCATTCTGCAGGCCATGGATCAAGGATTCATTTCTACTTTTAAGTCTTATTATTTAAGAAATACATCTCATAAGGCTACAGCTGCCATAGATAGTGATTCCTCTGATGGATCTGGGCAAAGGAAATTGAAAACCTTCTGGAAAGCATTCACCATTCTAGATGCCAATAAGAACACTCGCTATTCATGGGAAGAGGTCAAAGTATCAACATTAACAGGAGTTTGGAAGAAGTTGATTCCAACCCTTATGGATGACTTTGAGGGGTTCAAGATTTCAGTGGAGGAAGTAACTGCAGGTGTGGCAGAAATAGCAAGAGAACTAGAATTAGAAGGGGAGCCTGAAGATGTGGCTGAATTGCTGGAATCTCATGATAAAACTTTAATGGATGAGGATTGCTTCTTGTGGATAAGCAAAGAAAGTGGTTTCTTGAGATGGAATCTACTCCTGGTGAAGCTGCTGTCAAGATTGTTGAAATGACAACAAGGATTTAGACTATTACATAAACTTAGCTGGTAAAGCATAGGCAGGTTTGAGAGGATTGATTCCACTTTTGGAAGAAGTTTTACTGTGTGTAAAACGCTATCAATAGCATTGCATGCTGCAGAGAAATCGCTCATGAAAAGTAGGGTCAATTGATGCGGCAAACTCCACTGTTGTCTTGTTTTAAGAAACTGCCACAGCCACCCCGGCCTTCAGCAACCACCACCCTGATCAGTCAGCAGCCATCAACACCAAGGCAAGACTCTCCACCAGCAAAAAGATTACAACTCGCTGAAGGCTCACATGATGGTTAGCATTTTTTAGCAATAAAGTATTTTTTAACTAACGTATTACTTTGTTTTTAGACATAATGCTATTGCACACTTAACAGACTATAGCATACTGTAAACCTAACTTTCATATGCACTGGGAAACCGAAAAATTTGTGTGACTTGCTTTGTTGCAGTGGTCTGGAACCGAACTCACAATATCTCTGAGGTATCCTGTAACAGAAAAGGTCTCTACTCTCAGAATTAGGGGACAGTTAACTACATCAATGGAACCATGGTTTTCAGTGTTCCAAGTACAAGTCAAACATCAGAGGCAAGGTCTCTGTTACGAGTACCAACTCGGACCTCAGTCACTGTAGCATGCTCACAGCACCGGTCAGCCCCTGAAACCGGCTGGACCCTGGTCCTCCTGGCTGAAAGGAGCCTCCTGCCACTGGAAGCCCCCTGTCTGCCATAAACTATCTCCACCCCCCGAAGAGAGTTGGGCAGGGGCCATATCTTCTTCTGCGCTGTCCCATACTTTAAGAGCTTGATTTAGCATGGAAATTGAATTTACATCAACAATTGCCTGACCCAAGCTATCATTCATTCCTGAGCATGGACTCTGGGAGGTATTCCACGAGGACCGAGTCAGAGTATATACAAATTCCCCAGAGGATTACTGAGTCTGGCATTGCAACATCTGAGGAAGCATGCTGTAGTTCCAACTCCAGCTCTGCCACAAACTTCACGACTGTGGAAAAGTTACTTCACCTTCTGGGCCTCTGTTTACTCACCATTAAAACAACTAAAGACCTGAAGACGACATCAAGCTCTAAAACATTCTAAAATTCAAACAGAGAGAAGAAAAGGAAAGAAAGAGAAAAGTACTCAGGTTTGACAAATCCAAAGAAAAAGCAAAAGGAGAAACCTGTGGCCACAGCCTTTCCCACCGCAGGCCTTCAGCAGCGTTCCCAACAGACCAAGGACACAGGATGCAGTGGGGGGCTAGCGAGAACAGCACTCCAGTCCCCGCCCTCCCTCTCGGCTGGACTCACCTGCCCCACTCGTCCCTGGGAGTCCTGCCTTCCTCTGGTCCCCTTGACAGTTCTCGGGGAGCCATGTCCCCACTCCCTAAAGACCAGACTCTTGTGCCCTTGATCCCAACTCCCTCCCTCTCCAGTAACAGCAACTTCCCTGTCTTTCTACACCAGTGGCACCTTTTCTGCTAAGGGCCAGAGAGGAAATACTTTAGGCTTTGTGGGCATGTGGTCTCTGTCACAAATACCCAACTCTGCTGCTGTGGAGGAGAAGCAGCCAGAGACAGTGCAGAGACAAAGGCTCTGGCTATTCCAATGACACTTCATTTATAAACCGTGGTCCACGGGCCACAACCTGCCAACCCCTGTCTAGGTCACCCCAAGAGCTCCGCCTTAGAACAGACAAGCAAGCACCCTCCCCACATCCCCACAGCCCTCTCCGGCTACTGCTGCCCCCAGAGACACTCGCTGCTTCCCTGGCTCGCCCCCTCACCACCACCCAGGACCTCCTGTCCACCTGGCTCCTGTCCCTATCACTCACTGACCTCGCTCTGCCCAGGCATCCAGCTGACCAAATCCAATGCCCATGTCTGTTCTACCCTCTGTCCTACACACCTGCCCCTTTTTGAGAGACACTAAGTGTTGGCTTCACAGTCACCACCTCCCTGGTTTCCCACCTCACTTCTCTGGGGGCCTGTTCTCAGTCTCTGCTGGTTCTCCCTCTTCCACCTGACTGCCAATGCTGGAATGACCAGGTCAGAGCCTCAGTCCTCTTAATCAACACTCTCCTCCTAAGTGAGCAACACAGGTCCATGGCGTTAAATACCACCTCCAAGCTGCTGCCTCCCAAACTCTCCTCTCCAGCCCAGCCTCCTTGAAACTTGCACATCTGTGTACCGACTGGGCATCTCCACTCGACCATCTAACAGGCACGTGCAACTTAGTAAGCACCTCCACCTGCTCCTCCACCTCAATGAAGGCACGGCCAGATGAGGAGTTTCCTTGGCTCCCCTCTTCCTCATCCCTACTAATGATCCGTCAGCAAGTCCTGGTAGTTGTGCCTCGCATCTGCCCTCTGACCCCATCCCCATAGCCAAACCACTATGCAAGGCTCTCACCACTCCCCTGGACAACCTCCCAACTGGCCTCCTTGCTCCTCTCTGCCCCCACCACCCATTCTCCGTTCAGCAGCCAATATGACTGTCATAAACAAAATCAGAAAATGTCACTCTTTGCCAAACCTTTCCCCGTGTACTTAGAGAAAAACCAAACTCCCCTCCCCAGCCAACAGGCTCTAGTGACCTGCAGCCTCACCACCCAGCCCTCCTCTCTGCTCTCTTCCTGCCTCAGGGCTCCCCACCTGCTCCTCCCAGGTCTCTGAATAGCCAGCTCCACCTCACCCTCTTGGCTCCACAGCATCTTCTCCCCTTAACGGACCCCCCACCAATCTCAGCACTCACCATAGCTCCAATGAGCCTGTGAACATGCTTACATGTTGACCAACTCGGTCTACACACTGGAGAAAGCAAACATCACAAGCACAGGTCCACACATCGTGGGCACCCAGTGAACATGCACTCTGCGTTCACTGGCGTGTCAGGGACACCCAGTGAACATGCCTTGTGCCTGCACTGGTACGTAGCGGGCACCCATTAAATATGTGTTGAGTGAGCCACAAGTCACATCACGTGGAAACAGCGACTGTGTCCTCTGCAGACAGCTTTGTCCTTCCACATGCTGCCCTAGGTCTAGGGTCTATGCTAAGTTCCTGGAGTCCTCACTTGGTCCTGCCTGCTGCAACCGGAACCCGCTTCTCCCAGTCCAAGACTTGCAGACCTTGTGGACCCTGCAAATACAGCTGAGTTAGGGAGGGGAGGTCATGGCAAGGTTCCCCAGGGTATCTGGGGTTAACCCAGAGAGTGATGCTCCTGGTCACAGGGATAGCACTGCCATTAGTATAATGGACCTCTTTCAGCACTGGCATCAGACCTGTGCCCTAGAGTGAGACTCAGTATCAAGTAAACACCTATTTTTAGTTAATTTCCAAAGTAACAGAACAGGCAACATTTTACACACCTTCCACCAACTCCTGACCACAAGAAGGCCTGGAGTCAGAACAGTGGGAGCAGTGTCTCCAGGCGCCACAGCCAGCCTTTTCCATTACCTGCCCCTCCTGCCCCTTGCACCTCTCCCTTTCCCCTGGGAGGCCCAAATGTGCTGCCTGGGGGGTTTCACTGCAACCGTGTGGCCTATTCCCACGTCACACGCCTTCGAACTAGCATTCCCTGTTATTCACACTGCATTTCCTATAAAGTGCTCACTTCCAAACTCCCGTCCTGTGCTTTTCTTTCTGGCCCTCTATGGGGTATGTCCCTGGGATGTGACAAGGCTTAGAGCAGTGCCCTGCCCCCAGACTCTGATTCAACAGGTCTGCGTGGGGCCCAGGAACGTGCGTTTCTCACTACTTCCCCAGCGACGCCAGGGCTGCCGACTAGGGCCTTCGAGGGACACAGACCTGCGCGCCAATCCCAGCCCTGCCTCTCAATAGTTACGTCAGAGCCGCATGTGCACAGAGGTAGTAACACTGCCCACACAGAGGGCCACCGTGTGGACAGAGGAGATACAGCACAAAATACTGGCCCAGAGCAAGTGCTCAAGAAAGGAGACCTCATCTCCCACCCTGGATTACCGGCTCCGCTGCCCCAACAATCTTGGGGAGCATGTGGATCTACTGGCCCAAAGCCTCCCCTTTCTTAGGAGACTTGGTCGCAACCACAGAGCTCCAGGAGTGGAACCCTGGGATCCTCCCAGGCGATCCCCATCTGAACATCATACTTCCCCCGGGAGGTAAACTTAAAACAACTGCCCAAATCATTGGACAACTACAGAGTCTGCTTCCCACACTTTTCCCATTTGCCTCCCACGATCTGCACTCACCACAACTGGAAGCAAGTAATTAAGGAGCATCTGGTCAATACATGGTGAGATGTTGACAGAGTACTGTTAATTTCTTAAAAAGGTTAAAAACAGCAAAAGCTTACACATATAAATTTACATAAAATAGACTGTGTGTGTACAGGGAAAGAGAGAGAGAAGGTGAATGAATAAACGCATGCACACCTGGAAGAACAGATCTATATCAAAAATAAGAAATGCTCATCTTGGGATGGGCTCACCACTGATGCTTTTTCTCTACTGTAACCTCTGGTGAGTCCTCACTTCCTGTCATACACTGGCCCACTGAAGAACTCCGTACCTTGACCACACAAGGCACAAGGAGGCCGACTGTGAAGGCAGCACAGCGCACCCAGAACCACACAGCCCCTCACCCTGCTCCACTGGCCACAACCAACTCCCCACCACCTATCCCATCTCTCCGTGGGCCGCACTGTCCTCCTAGTCCTTCCCCCTCTCCCTCTGCCCACTGCTGGTCCTCCCTGTCCTCCTGGGTAAGCTTCACACCCCCAGGGAAGAGCTGCCCCTCAAGTTCCCCTCTGAAGCTGAGGACCCTACATCCCGAGAACCTCCTTACCCCACGGGTGGGTAAACAAGGTTACACTTTCAATGGTTTAAAAAGGGGAGTCAGGGGGCTGGCCCCGTGGCCGAGTGGTTAAGTTCGCGCGCTCCGCTGCAGGCGGCCCAGTGTTTCGTTGGTTCGAATCCTGGGCGCGGACATGGCACTGCTCATCAGACCACGCTGAGGCAGCATCCCACATGCCACAACTAGAAGGACCCACAACGAAGAATATACAACTATGTACCGGGGCGCTTTGGGGAGAAAAAGGAAAAAATAAAAAAATCTTTAAAAAAAAAAAGGGAGTCAGGGGCCAGCCCAGTGGTGCAGTGGTTAGGTTCGAGTGTTCTGCTTTAGCGACCTGTGGTTTGCTGGTTTGGATCCTGGGCATGGACCTACGCACTGCTTGTCAAGCCATGCTGTGGCCGGCACCCCGCATGTAAAGTAGAGGAACATGGGCACAGACGTTAGCTCAGGGCCAGTCTTCCTCAGCAAAAAGAGAAGGATTGGCGGTGGATATTAGCTGACGGCCAGTCTTCCTCAGCAAAAACAGAGGACTGGCAGTAGATGTTAGCTCAGGACCAGTCGTCCTCAGCAAAAGAGGAGGATTGGTGATGGATGTTAGCTTAGGCTGGTCTTCCTCAAAAAAATAAAGCAGAGCCAGCCTCCCCTCCCCTTCTGCTAGGGCGTCCCCTTTGGTCAAGAATGGGATAAACCCAGTGTCCAGATTTCACAAAGCACAGGCACGCCCTGCCAACTCAGAGCTGTAAACACAGACCCCAGACGGGGTCAAGTGTCTCTCACCAGGTGCAGACTACGCAGGTGTACCTATTTTCCCTCAAGGAAACGAGAGGTCCTAACTGTTCTTTCTTCTGCTCAGCTATGTGTGAGCTGTGTGAAGCTCTGTCCAACTCTGCACTCTCTTGCAGACTCCCTAGTGCATGTGCTCTGCCAAGCTCACACAGTAACAAATCTGTCTCCCTTCCTTCCTTGCTGACGTGGGTTGGTTTGTGCTGGCAGAACGTTTATTCCTCAGACACGCTGAGATCCTGACGGAGCACCCCAACCCACGTTCCCACCCAGACGTCCCCCATTTCAGGGCACTGGTGTGCACAGCTTTAAATCCCCACCCTTGATCCCCCACACCTTCACTTCAAGCCCTCCCTATTCCCCCCATCCCCTCAAAGTCCTCAACACCCCCTAGGCCCCCCCCCCCATCCCCTTAGGTATCCATCATCCCCTCCAGGTCTCTACCATGTCCCTAGGCCCCCACCATCCCCTCCAGTTCCTCACCATCCCCCTAGATTCCCACCGTCCACTTCAGTCCCCACCATTCCCTCCAGGTCTCCATCATCCCCCGAGGCCCCCACCATCCCCTCCAGGTCGCCGTCATCTCCCTAGGCCCCTAGTGTCTCCTCTAGATTCCCAGCATCCTCCTAGGCGGCCGGCATCCCCCCAGGTCCACCCCGGGGCCCGTGCGCTTGTCTGTCAGCCCAGCCCACACCCCACCACCTTCCCCGTCCCGGGGGCACCGGGAAGAGGCGGGGTCTTCACTGTGGCCGCAGCGGCGGACAGCACTGTGCCAACGGAGGGCCAGAAGGGCTTTGGGCTCAGGTCTAGCCGCTTACCTGAGTCGCTGGGGAGGCCGGAGGACGGCGAGAAGCGGTCCCACGCCGCCTGACAGACTCCGACGCCGGGCGGACGCGGAGCCGGGTCGGAGGCGCCGTGGGCGGGCCGCAGCGGGCTGCGCGCATGCGCCCAGGGCCCGGCGCGCCGCGGTTCGGCCTCGGGCAGGAACTCGGCCCGCGGGCTCTTGGTTCCGCTCGGCTGCGGGGGCTGACCCGGGTCCTGAGCGCCTATGCCTCGCGGTGTTTGCGCGGCCGGCGAGGGGCTGTGAGCAGCCGGTGCCCACAGCGTCTGCGCCGGAAGTAGTTTTAGTAAGTGCTTCCTTTTCCATCTCCCAGTTTAAAGAACGAGCAAGTGGGAGTCCGGACACCGGGTCCCGGGTCCTAGCCGGGCCGCGGTGTCCTCGGAGTCGGGCCGCGGCGCTGGGCCCTCCGTCGGCGGCCGACCCCCCGACCCCGGCTGACCCCCGACTCCCCCTACCCCAGCAACCCTGCGTCCGCGGCCGACCCCCGACCCCGGGACCCCCCGACCCCGGCGACCCTCCGTCCGCGGCCGACCCCCGACCACGGCGACGCCGCCCGCCCCCCGGCGGCCCCGCAGCCCCGGGCCGGGATGGACAGGGAGACGCGCGTGTTCGCGGAGAGCCACTTCCGAGGCCTCCGGGGGCGTCTCCCCGGCAGGGTCGGCCGGACCCCGGACCGCGTGGACTTCATCGAGAGGCCAGACGCCTTTTCCTACGCGGACTTCGTCAAGGGCTACCTGCTGCCCAACGAGCCGTGCGTTTTCTCCAGCGCCTTCACTGAGGGCTGGGGCAGCAGGAGCCACTGGGTGACGCCGGGCGGGAAGCCCGACTTTGAGTACCTGCTTCGGCGCTACGGTGAGGACGGGCCCGCAGGCGGAGACGAGGGGCCCGGGTGGGACCGCGGAGGGCGCGCGCGAGTGGGTCCGGGTCGGATCGCGGAGGGCGCGTGCGAGGGGGCCCGTGTCGGACCGCGGAGGGCAGGGACGAGGGGCCCGGGTGAGACCGCGGAGGGCGCGCGCGAGGGGGCCCGTGTCGGACCGCGGAGGGCGGGGACGAGGGGCCCGGGTGAGACCGCGGGGGCCGCGCGCGGGGGCCCGTGTCGGACCGCGGAGGGCGCGCGCGAGGGGGCCTGGGTGAGACCGCGGAGGGCGCGCGCGAGGGGCCCTTGTCGGACCGCGGAGGGAGGGGACTAGGGGCCCGGGTGAGATCGCGGGGGGCGCGCGCTAGGGCCCGTGTCGGACCGCCGAAGGCGCGCGCGAGGGGGCCCGGGTGAGACCGCGGAGGGCGGGGACGAGGGGCCCGGGTGAGACCGTGGAGGGCGCGCGCGAGCGGATCCCGGGTTGGAGCGCGGAGGGCGGTGACGAGAGAGCCAGGGTCGGGGAGCAGAGGGCAGGGTCCCGGATCCCGGAGCAGGGTGGGAGCGGAACTCGCCCGCAGATGTGCGGCAGTGAGTTGAAGGGGAACAGGGTCCAGAGGACAGACATTCTCTGCCTGACCCTCTCGTTTCAGGAGACGTGGTCGTACCTGTCGCGAACTGCGGGGTCCAGGAGTACAACTCGAACCCCAAAGAACACATGCTCCTCCGAGACTACATCAGCTACTGGAGAGAGTATATCCAAGGGGACTACTCCTCTTCCCGCGGCTGCCTCTATCTCAAAGACTGGCACCTGTGCAGGTAAAGAGCCCTCCAGCCTGCACACGCAGGAGCTCTCTGCCCAGTGGGGCCTCTGAGTCCGTGTTGGGACCTGCCCTCTTCTGCACAGTGGGATTTCATTCTCTCGACGGTGGCCCTCTGGGACAGCTGCACGAGTGGGCCACTGTGAGCAGTGTGGGCCTCGCAGAGCCAGGTGGGCTGTAGTCACCACCTCTTCTTTGTCAGGTTTGCCCAGAGCTGGTGGCTCATGATGTCTAATGGGCAGCACCTGGCGTTTGCCATCCTCTTGGACGCCCCAGACTAGCCTCTCCTCTGCAGCACCACTTCTCCAGGTCAGGCCTGATCTCATCCTCGGCTGTGGCTGCCTCCTGACTGGCTGCCCCGCCTCGAGTCCTGCACCCGGCTGCCAGGCTTGCTGAGGTCGGGCAGGTCTTTCCAGCGGGACTGTGTGCTGGGTACAATCTCTGTCCCTGATGAGCAACAGTAGCTCTTTACCAAGGCTGTTCCCGGGCGGCCCCACCTGCCACACCCTCCTTCCACTTGGGGCTTGGCTGCTGCTGCCCTGGGAAGCACCTTGCTCTGGCAGGCGCTCCCGCTCTGTGAGGTGGTTCTCAGGTTTTTCGTCCATCTCCCCTGCCCAGGTATGTGCTTCTCACAGGCAGAGAGGGGTCATAGTCAGACCCCAGCAGCTGGCTCAGGTCCTGGCATGGAGGAGGTGCTTAGTTAACATTGGACGAATGGGTGGACCACTGGATTCTTGTTTTCTGATGTGGAGATGAAGGCTCACAGAGGTAAAACGAGGCTAGAATTCAGCCCCTGTGATCCCCAAGACCAGTCCTGAAGGGCAGGAGATGCACAGGCCCGCTCACAGCGTGCCCTTGGCGCTCCCACAGTGCTCTTCTTGGGCACAGAGAGCTGGCCGGTGGACCGGGAATCAGACGCCACCAGACGCTGGTCTTGACCCTTGGGGACACACAGACCCCAGCACTCATGCACTGTGGATTTGGGCTTCAGATAAGCACAAGTGGTTCTTTTGGTATAAGTATGTCCTAAGTCTTGCACAGGGCATACTTGTCCTGGAATTTGTTCATTGTTGGCTTGAGATCCAGTTAGACTGAGTGTCCTGTGTTTTCCCTGATAACCTTAAAAATAGAAAGAGCGGAGGAAGGCCTAGGTCAGACAGGCAGTGGTAGCCATGAGACGTTGTGTCTGAGCAGGGTTTTGAAGGATAAGTAGGAGCCTGTCGGCACACAGAGGCACAGCAGCAGCAGAACGGCCTGGCTTTTGGGGAACTGCGAGTGGTTTGGTGCTGTTGGGACTGTGCTCTCCTCTGTCCTGGCCTCTGACCAGGAGTGGTGTGGGGTCCAGGGCCTTGTTCCAGCGTGTTGTCAGTAGAGCTGCCTTCTCCTTGGGCTGGTTTAGTATGCTCTGTGTTTGGGTTGTGGGAATGGACCGTGGGAGTGAGTGCTTGAGAGATGGGGGTGGAAGGGTCTCAGCGTACAGGGCCATTCTGCTGGGGCCTGTGGCTTTGTGTCCACTTGGCAGAGGTCCATGTTGTGGTGAAAACAGGTAAGAGACTCACGAATTTGGGGAGCCAGCATGATGCCGATGGTGCATTTAGGGGTCCAGTTCAACCAGAGGCTGAAGTCCTGGAACTGGCATGAGAGAGGCCATGGCGTCTGGGTCGCTTCCTGTGTGGGTTGCCTAGGCTGTGTCACAGCACCCCGGGCCGTTCCATCTGCTCTGGTCTGGTTCTGTCCTTTGGGTGGGGCTCAGCTGGGGTCTCAGGGCTGTGGTCATCCAGTGACTGGACTGGGACTGAGTGGTCCGAGGTGGCCCCATTCAGCCAGCAGTTGGTACTGGCTCCAGAAGGCAGCTCAGGGTCACTCATGTTCCAAAACTGTCCTGACATCTCCTGTGTTTGCGGCGTGGTGCTCGTGCTGGGATGTGGGCTCGCACCACTCCTGCTGCAGCCTCGTGCCGCTCACTCTCCCAAGGGACTCCTCGGCGGAAGACGTGTTCACTCTACCCGTGTACTTCTCGTCCGACTGGCTCAATGAGTACTGGGACGCCCTGGACGTGGATGATTACCGCTTTGTCTACATGGGGCCCGCTGGCACCTGGTAACTGCCTGACTGCTCCCGCCCCTGTCCTACGTGCTGTCCCCATCACTCCTGGGCCTTCCTGCTGGTGCCCAGAGACCCCGGGAGACCCATGAGCCGGGCCACGGAGTCGGTGCCAGGCCTGGCATTTCCAAGCTCACTTCCTATATTTGCTCCGTGGCCCCACCCAGAGCCCGAGTACCTCCAGCCCGGCATTCTGGACTGGGGGAGGTTTGGCCTGCCCACCTGGCTCATAGGCCACTTGTGATATCTGGGGACCTTAGGCCTCTGGGCGCAGCTACCTCTTCAGAAGGAGCAGAGCCTGCCCCCAAGCCACGAGGCACCAACGGGAGCTCTTGCGCAGGTCGCCGTTCCACGCTGACATCTTCCGCTCCTTCAGCTGGTCCGTCAACATCTGTGGGAGAAAAAAGTGGTTCTTCTTCCCGCCAGGACAAGAGGAAGCCCTGCGGGACTGCCACGGCGGCCTGCCCTACGACGTGACCTCCCCTGCACTCCTTGACAGCCGCCTGTACCCCACGCGCCATCTCTGTGGCCCGCCACTGGAGGTCACGCAAGAGGCAGGCGAGATGGTCTTTGTGCCCAGCGGGTGGCACCACCAAGTTCACAACCTGGTAGGGTGGGCACTCCCTGCCCCTCACCCATGACCTGACCCAGGCAGGCCCAGGAGACAAGCCGCAGGGCCCCCAGGCGGCCCTGACCCCATTTGCCTGTGCCCCTCAGGCTGCCCGGTGGGCCTCTCCCTCGCCGCCTTCCTAGTCGGCTTCTTGCACAGAGAAGGCCATGCCCTGCTCCTGATCTCACAGGAGGCAGGGTGTTCCTCTGGGAGGGCCTGGCTGTGGGGTGGGGTGGGCCACACTGGCTGGTCCTGTGTGGGCCTCTTGGTTCTTGCGTCTAGCACTGCTGAGGCCCCAGCCCCGGTTTTCCTCCCTCCTGTGTTGCTTTCCTAGACAGAGGGGGCAAGGGGTCCTCACACAGTGGGGTTGTCCCAGACCCTCAGGAAACCCCGATCTGGGTTAGCTGTGGGCTCAGATGACCCAGCCCTGCTCCACTTCCCTCCTGGCCCCTATTGGAGGCCTGGGGGACCTCAGGATGGGAGGGGGGACGGTGCCTGCTGTGGGCTCATGGGGACAGCCTGCGCCCTGCCCCTTACAGGAGGACACCATCTCCATCAACCACAACTGGGTCAACGGCTGTAACCTGGCCAACATGTGGCACTTCCTGCAGCAGGAGCTCTGTGCTGTACAGCAGGAGGTCATCCAGTGGAAGGACACCATGCCCGACTGGCACCACCACTGCCAGGTGGGGCAACCTGGGCAGCAGGGAGGGGCTCACCAGGGCCAGAGCCACAGCTAGGGGAGAGTGCGGGTGGCCCAGCGTAACCTACAGCTGGGGGAGGGTGTGGGGTGGCCCTCAGCATAGCCTGCAGTCTCGGGGGAGGGTGTGGGGTGGCCCCTGCATAGCCTGCAGTCTCGGGGGAGGGTGTGGGGTGGCCCCTGCATAGCCTGCAGTCTCGGGGGAGGGTGTGGGGTGGCCCCTGCTCAGCCTGTAGCTGGGGGAGGGTGTGGCCCATAGGCCAGGCTGCAGCGTTGGTGGCATGCTGGCTGCCGGTGGCATGCTGGCTGCCTATGTGAGGCCCATTCAGGGGCGTCTAGGCTGCGGAGCTCAGACCTGTCCTCGCTGCTGCCTCCTGTGTCTTGGTCTCCATCCTCGAGGGCTGGGCTGTGTCCTTCACAGCCTGCATCCTTCGTAGCCTGCACTCGGTCCACGGCTAGCAGAACTCTCCTGGAGCTGCATGTGAGCAGCAGCTCACTGGCTGCCCCTCTCTGGCCAGGTCATCATGAGGTCCTGCTCTGGGATCAATTTCACAGAATTTTACCACTTCCTCAAAGTCATCGCTGAGAGGAGGCTCCACCTTCTGACGAAGGGGACGGGCCCTGGGGAAGTGGGAGGCGGTGAGGGTGCTGGGTTGGGCCCCCAGCAGGCGGCTTTTGACGTCGGGCGGATTGCTGAGGTGCTGGCGTCCGTGGTGGCCCACCCCGACTTCCAGAGAGTGGACACTAGCACGTTCTCACCGCGGCCGGAGGAGCTCCTGCAACAGCTGGAGGAGGTCATCGCCGCCACCGTGTCCCTCTAGTGCATGCTGCCAGGGCCAGCAGGACACATCCTGATGGGACCCGCAAGGCACCTGCTCCAGGGCCCTTTCTGGAAATAAAGCTCTGTCCTCCCATGTGGTCTGAGACGTGTCCCCTGTCTGTTGAGCCTTGTCACCTCAGTATCCCAGGCACAGTTCCTGTTCTTAGGGCCTCTGATACTGTCCTGGCTCCCATTGGCATCCTCAGGACCCGGAGCCCTGTCCAGAGGATCCAGGCCCCTCGTCCCCGTGAGGCCCCGCCAGGACTGGGAGCTCTGGCTCCAGCGAGGGGGTGGGTGGCAAGGTGTTGGCGAGTCAGACCTGTGGTCAGGAAGCTGGGGGAGCATGCTGGGGACTCAGGAGTTGGGATGGCCACACCCGCTCTTGGCCATCCAGTGTGACTTTGCAAGCAGTGTTTGATTTGACAACCACACTTCACACACTCATCCTGCCCCATCCAGCTTCCAAACCTTGCACATCTCCTCTGTGCCAGGCAAAAATCAATCATTGCACAGTGTTCTATTTTTTAAACTTTGTACACTTATCTGCACCATCCAGTTTCTACTCCTTGCACACCCACTGCCACTCAGTGGTCGTGGTTTTAGTGTTCTCCAGAGGAATGAAACCAATAGGCTTCATGTAGAGAGGGATGTTGGGAGCTGATGAGTGTGACATCTGCAGGGCAGGCTGGAGACCCAGGGAAGAGCTGATGTGCAGTCTTGGGTCCAAAGGCTGGACATTCAGGCAGGGTATCTATATGTGGTCTAGAGGCAGAATTGCTGCTGCTTTGGGAAACCTCAGTCCTTGCTCTTAAGACCTTCAGCTGGTTGGATGAGGCTCACCTACATCGTGGGAGGCAGTCTGCTCTACTCAAAGTCTGACAAGTTAAATGTTAATCACATCAAAAAATGCCTTCACAGCAACATAAAGACTGGCATCAACCAAACAGCTGGGCGCCATGGCCTGGCCAAGTTGGCACATACAACTGGCTGTTGTCATCCCTCCCCATGTGTTCTCTGAGATCCAGCAGCTACTCTGCCCCACCCAGGGCCTCCAACATTCGGAAGCGCCTCCCTGAGTAGTTGCCTTCTCATGCACTTATGCTGCACCTTCAGCTTCTACGCCTGCCCCACACACTGCCGTTCCTCAGTCGCTCTTCCATACTTCCCTGAGTGTTTGAGCCACTGTCTGGGCATGCTGTGTGACTAAACTGCTCTGCACGCTATCTGGGTTATTCAGCAGCCACCCTGTCGCACGTCCTGTGCTGTCCAAATTCCATTATTTGCATGCCTGCTCGGCCATTTAGTCACTCCTTGCAGACTTGCTGTATATATAGTTCAACAGCCAGTGTTGACGTCATTCTCCAGCTTCACACTTTGCACACCTGTTATTTGCCATCCAAAGTCACTATTTACACACTCGCCATGTGCAATTCAACAACCAATCTATGCAGGTGCATTTTGCTCCATCTAGCTTTCACTTCAGCACACCTGCTGCATTTGACCATTGCTCCTCCCCTGCTCACCGTCAGACTCTCGTCTCTCGCACCCACTGTGTGCTGTTCAACAGTGTTGTGCCCCCACTGTGCCACAGTGGCTCTGAACACACTGGGGCCAGGTTGGCAACAACTCTTCACTATTCTCCCTCCAGCTTCCCTCCTGCATAGCTGTTGTGTGCCATTTGATAGTTCTTGCACACTCTGCAAATCAATAACCATTCTTTGCACACTGCCAATTCATCACTCTTTCTTTGCACAATAATTCTGCACCACCCGCTAAGCCATCAGTTACCTATTTCACAGTCAACATGTGATCCAAGCACCACTTGTTCCATTTCCCTCCGTCCTATCCACTTCTTGCACGCCCACTTGCATTCAACAGTATCTCCTTGCACAGTCCCTCTGGGCCCAGCAGAGGTGAACCCTGCTGTGTGTCTGGGTGACACTTGTAGCCATCGGGGAGGAGGGGAACAACTCAGAATCTCCCCATGATTCGTCTTGCTCTTGCCTTTACAGACCATATACTTGGGATGTTGAAAACACCGAGCAGGATGCGGGCTGGGGGCTGTGCCTAGTGCTAGCCCTTTGGTTCCTGAACTAGGGGTCCTGGGAGGGCGTTTGAGCTCCAGGCAGTGTGTGTCCCCTCTCCCCGCCTGGAAGCATTCCAGTATTTGACTGATAAGGCTGTGTCCACTGCCCGTGGTCATTAGTCCTGATGGTGCCCTCCTCCCTGCCCAGCAGGCTGCCTCTCAGCCCTTCCCGCCCCGTGACATTCAGCCCCAGCTGGAGAGGAGTGACCACGGGGTGCTGGGGGCCATCTGGGCCATCTCTGTGAAAGCAATTGTACAAGGCATTGCAGGGCAGCTGGAAATCCTCGTCGTGGGCAGCAGGAATGCTCATGGAGTGATGCCCAGCTGTAGCCCTAAACTCCATCACAAGCCTTTCCTCTGGATAAGAAGTAAGCAGGAAAAGGAATTATGAGGTCAGAGACAGGGTCCCAGGAGGATCGCATCTGGGTCTGGGCCCAGGGGACTGAGAATGGAAAGTCCTGCCCACCTCAGCCCGTCTGCAGATCCCCTTCCTCTGACCTTGTCCTCCACACTGTATGCTCTTATGTTTTGCAGTTTTCCCCACGTAGGGCTGATGGGACTCCAGAGTTTGATCTTAGAAACTACGGTTTCCCGATTGGTGGTCAAAAGATACCTCAGCAAAAGCAGCAGAAGATGCTCCCTCTTCCTCCAGAGTGTGAAGGCAGCCACTGTCCTGGGCCAGGAGGAGGTCCTGGCAAGTGTCACTGTGAAAGACACCCATGCTTCAGCGCTGGTTGCTCTGTCTGTGAAAGTACCTCTAACCTCTGGGTCCCAGGATTCTGGAGCACTGTCTCAGCTCCTTGTCTGGTTCAATGATGCTGAAGCACACATGTTCTCTGAGTCAGGGGGACTTGGGCGTGTCCTTCAGCAGCAGAGGGTGGCTGGCCCTTCCCACTTCTCCCTAAAATAAATGGATGACCCTGCAGGACTTCTTATTGGATGAGGAACGAGAGAGTCTGTGTCTCATTTCAACACAGGAAGTGAAAGAACAAAACCACAACTCCCAGGCTATAGTAGAAAGAGGATTTTAAGATCATATTCAAGTGTAGCCTTTGCTATTTACAACAAATATTGTCCCAATCAGTAATTTTTTTAAATCTTTTATACAAAAATTCACTCTCTCACCACCTCCAAAATCTTGCCTTCCCACCGGCCCCACCCCTTCTGGTTTCCTAAAGCCCTTGGTGCCTGGCCCTGGCAGTGGCACGAGAGAATGTCAGTGGGACTCAGCCGGCCCCTCCTTACTCACCCGGTGGAGAGCGACGTGTGTGAAGGGGATTTCTCCTCTCCTAGGGGAGGGGTGGGGAGAGGGTTGGCAAGATACTCACTCTAGTTGTTCTTGATGGGATCTGAGATTCTATCTAGCCTGAGAAAGGCTACAGGGCTGGGAGGCAGGGCCAGAACCCCTAGGAGGGTCATGAGCAGGTGCTATGGACACGAGGAGAGAGCTTCAGTCAGAGCCAGTGGGTGGGCAGGTGCTCCGGGTGCCTGGGGACAGTTGGCAGTGACCCGTACCTGCAGAGGAAGAGCGAAGTGTGCTAGGGCAGTGCCTGACAGCAGGCAGCCACCACGCCGCACATCAGCACTGCTCAGCTGAAGTCAGCTGGTCCTCTGGCTCCCAGGGAGCAGCAGGCATTCTGCGGGAGTCCAGGTAAGCCTGCCAGTGGTCAGGCGTCATGCCGAGCGAGAAGAGGGGTCCAGTGGTGAAACCAATCCAGAGGTGTCCCAGGCCACTCCAGTCGGTAAATGTTTACCCAGCCAGTCACACCCTGGAGATGGCAGTCCTGAGGCTGGCTATTGCCACAGGTCAGTTAGAGGATGCTCTTTGTGAACTAGAAAATGAGCCAAGTAAACCTGAGAAATATCAGAGCATAGATGAATGTCAGACAGCAGAACAGCAATAGAGAAAATCAGCAACCCAAAAGCTGTTTCTCTGAAAAAATGGACTAACCTTTAGTGAGACTGACTCAAACAACTAAATCAGAAAGAAACTCAGGACAGCACCACCTGCCCAGTCTTGAACTGGTGCCAGGAGAAGATGGGAGGACAGCAGAGTCAGAGGAAGCCCCAGGTGGAGGTGCCCACCGTGGCCCCACAGCCCCACCCCACGCAGCCCTTGCTGGGGGTCCAGCCCATCTGTGGAGGAGGGAAAAGTGCTACTGAAGCAGGAGAGTGGAACAGGTGCTCACTGTCCCTCCCTGACCTGCAAAATCACCCTCGAGGGGACACCGAGGCAGGGCCTGGAGGACTGCTGTCCACTCCCTGATGGGGCCCGGCCCCCAACCTCTCCCAGGGAGTGGAGCTTACCTCCGCAAAGGCTGCCTCAGCTGGAGGGTCTGCCCTCTGCTCCGCTCAGAAGTCGGGACCCCAGTGTCCCCCTCAGACTCTGCCGGCTCCCAGCAGTGGCCACAGGAAGCCTGGCCATTGAGAGTCACTCAAACACCTCCTTCAAGCACATAGGGAAGAAGTCTGGACCAGGCCCCACCTCTGCCACCCCAACCCCCGGGGTCCCCAAACTTGCTGTGCTAGGCCAGCCCCATCCTGGTGCTTCCCAGTGTGTCCCAGTGCAAGCACTCATGAGGGTGTGGCCTGGGGGAGCCCTCGGCAAGGGCAGCTGATCAGTAGCTACTCCCAAATCTCAGGTCACACAACCCCTCCTCAGGGAAGCCTTCTCTGACCCCTCCCCCTCTCTCCCCAAACACGGCCTCATCCCAACAACTTCCTGCCTTGTCTGCTCCTCCCTAGTCTCCCTCCCCATACTGGGATTCCATGAGGGCAAGAGCCAGCGCGACCCGGGTCCTGCCGGTCTGGGAGAGTGGGTCGCAGTGGTTACCTGGGCTGACTGGCCTTCTTGGGCTTCCCTGTGTCACTTTGGGGCCCCTCCTGCCGAATGGCCAGGGGCACTGGGATGTGGGCTGAGCTCTTCTGTACCTCTGGCCAGCTCTCCCTCGGGTCTCCTGCGCCCAGAGCCTTGGGAAGCGGAATACAGTGGGAGGATGTCTTGCCCACTGCTGCGTCTCTGCCCATGTGAGCTGGGAGGGCTGACTCTAGAACACAGGCGTCCAGCCACCAGGGTGCAAAGCTGTCCTGGAATCTGTCACCAAGGAAGCAACGTCTCTTCCTAGGGGCTCCTTGCCCCGTCCATCTCCTCAGATAAGACCTCCCTAAGGCCCCTGACTGCTCACCCTTCTCCCCAGCCGTGTTCATAACTGTTCACAGTTACAGCAAGATAGCCCCGGGGAGGCCTGGGAGCCGGCAGACTGTGAGCTCCTGGAGGGCAAGGACCACCCTGGAACGTGGCGTTGGGGCCTTGCGTGGCCCCTGCACAGGGTGAGTGCTCAGGGCACAGTGGCTGAATGAGTGAATGAGAGGACTCGGAGCCTGGTCCCCTCTGAGCAGCCCGCACAGTAGAGGTGGAGGCTGGTGGTAAGAGGTGCACCTTGGGTGGGAGGCAGGAGGATGCCCAGAGTGACCCCTGGTATCCCTGCACTGTTTCTGTTGCTCTGTTGAGCACATGGGCACAGCCTGCCCCCTGGTGGCCAGGGCTCTCACTGCAGCCCAGGCAGGAGACAAGAGAGCAGCACACACGCCCCGGGTCCTTGCGCAGCTCCCGCCTGAGCAGAGGAGCAGGTGTGCAGGCTCCAGGGGCAGCGAAAGGGACCTCCATCCCCCTCGACTTCCTGTTGCCCTCTGGCGTCCAGTTCACTCACAAGGCGTTCTCACCAGGCCTGCACACTGACCACAGTCACACCTCCAAACAAAGGGCCCCAAGGCTCCAACAAGGATGATGTGTCTCTGGACTCCGACCAGACTCACGGTCCAGTGTGCGGCACCCTCTGAGCTGCACAAGGGCCTCAGTCGCCCTAGTCCCCAAGCCATTCTGCCTGGAGGACCACCAGGGACCTCAGAGCCCAGCGGGCCATTGCGGGAGGACGGAGTCCAACAGACTCCTCTGACCATGTGGAATGCTTCGGTCACCCCCTCCACATGCCCAACCTGTTGAGGAAACGGAGGCCTTCTCTCCTGTGGCCCCTCCACACTGGGGGCCCCTCGTCCTAGTTCCAGGTGTCCACAGCAGTGGATTCAGGGCCCAGGCCCTCTCCTCTCCAGGCTGCTCTGCGGAGGCCCTGGCACAGGCAGGCCCCTGAGAGCCTTGGGGCCCCTGCCCATCAGCCTGGCATCTCTCCCTGTCCCCATGCTGTGGGCCGTGAACGTGCTGCCGGAATGCTGGACACTCAGTCCCATGGCAGAGCTGCCCCACGGCAGAGCTGCCTCCAACTTCTTTCTTCTTCCGCCTTGTCACCTCCGAAGGTCTGCTTCTCCTCTAGCGCAACAACCATGGTCCCCACCTGGAAGATCCTCTGTGTTTGGGGAGGATGCCTAGAGGAATACGGCCTTGAGGGAGAAGATGACAGAGGTCCCCCAGGGTCTTAGGGGTGCTCACTCCCAAAACTACCCGTTGGGAGAGATTGAGTGAGGGTAGCAGGATAAGAGTTAGAGGTCCAGGGTCAGGCTCAAGAATCAAGTGTCAGGGCCAGGGCCAGGATTTAGGAAGCTACGACCTGGGCGGGCAACCTTCATGGGAACAGGGAGAGGATGAAAGTGAGGGTGAGGTGGAAAGGATGGTTAGGGTGGATAGGGTTAGGGTCAGGGTCGGGAGACTCAAGACTATGAAGCAGGGTCAGACTTGAGCTT